>NC_141036.1:44310000-44620000 GCF_052040795.2 Danio rerio | reverse complement strand
GATAATTAGCTCATTAGCATGCAAGCTTAGTACCTTCTCATATATATATCCTGTGGTCATATAAATAACAAGCTGGTATGAAAGATTCCTCTGGTGATTTCCTGTTTATTAAAATAAAGTGGCACTGGAATTCACCAGGAAGTCCTAAAATAAACTAATCATACAGCAAAAAAATACATAACTGCAAGATCTTTTTCTTACTAGGCTATTGCGCATTCCAGCATACACATAGCAAGAAAACTTGGCTGAATGTAGGCTGAATGGAATGACATTCAACTGAGAATTAATAACCATGTATGCAGCAAATGACCTTTAGGGTTAGAGGTTTGAGGTCTCTAATCTAATAAGCACCAGCCCTCTTCACACAGCACCAGAGTGTAGTTTGGCCTTAAGTCCAACAGGAGTCGGGTGTGTTTAGGACTTTGAGAAGCTCTTCGCTAATGGTTTATTGAAGACCTATCTTGGCCATTGTTTGGAGAAGCTTCATTGCTGTCACAGTGATTGATCTTCAGTGGAGACTCAGAAGGTACCAAATGAGCTTAGGTTAGCAAAGCTCAAGCGGATATAATGCATCAAACTTCGTGGCTGTTCAGCTGCTAAATAAAACAAAGCCTCGCAAGTAGAATCCTAACAAGTTGGATTGATGATTGCCATTATGAGTTGTAGTATAGGTGGCACTAGTAACTCTTTTCTGCTTTTGTTTTTGCTGCTGAGACTACAGTATCTAAATGGGCTTCTGTTGCAGAGAAATATTTCATAGTCTCTAATAGGGCTGCAAAATATATAAGAATATCTAAAATGTTTATGTATATTGCAGTAATTTAGAATAAATTAGTGATTTAATACAAAACTGTTTTTAGCGCCCTTTCACACAGTGATGCCGGTAAATATCTGGAAAATTTTCGGAACGACTTTACCTATAAGTTCAAAAAAGCTCTGTTCACACAGGCAAAGACGTTCCAGAATTTTTCTGAAAAAGACCATTCACACATTCATTACAAAACACCGGTAAATTCTGAAATCATTAACCAGAAATGACCTCTAAACGGCTGTGCTTGTATTTGTAAACATTTGATGACATTACAAACTCTGTGGATGGATAAGTATTGTAAACAACTTCGATGAAAACAAATGGAGGAACACTTTCGCATTGTCAAGGTGTACATAATGTGTGTGTGTGCTGACACTTACCGGCTATTTATGTGCACACGCGTCTGCAACTGAAGCAGAGCTTGAAGGTAAACTAACAGCGGCTTATCATAAACATTTAATCGATAATTTTTCACACCGTTGGCATTAAGATGGAACTTAGAAACCTTATCTGATTAATATCTTGCAGCTAAATGTGTCTCGAAAAATATTTAACAGAAGCAGTGTGGATGTGAATGCATCTGAATGTTCTGATTGGCTGGAGTATACGTCTCACGTCAGCGTGTTCTAAGTGTGAACGCACTCTTTCTGGCAATTTTTCTTCTGCCTTCACACAGCGCAGCATTCCGGCAAATTACCGGTTATGTAACAACTTCTCTCACTGGAAAATTGCCAAAACTAATTTACTGGTGTTTTTAAAAAGGCCCTGTTCACACATACAGACCTGCTGTTTGTTTGTTTTGTTGTTGTTTTTTTGTCTGAAAATCTGTAATGACTTTAAATGGATGCTGACATACAGTGTGACTAAGCAATCAAACCATGTTAATAAAGTAGTAAGACATAACACATAAATAGTTAATGGAACCTTTTTGCGCTATATGTGAATTGAATAAACTAAATTGGCCATAGTGTATGAGTGTAAATGTGAGTGTATGGATGTTTTCCAGTACTGGGTTGCAGGTGGAAGGGCATCCACTGTGTAACACATATGCTAGATAAGTTGGTGGTTCATTCCGCTGTGGTGAGCCCTGATAAAACAAGGGACTAAGCCGAAGGAAGATTAATGAGTGAATGACTAATATAAAAAAAAGGTTGGTTATAGCATTTTTACAAATATTGGAATAATTAAATATAGCAAATATTGCATCAATTAGATACTATCGCATATCAAATAATTCTTTAATATTAGAAAATTATAGCTCCTAGAACTAATGGATGGAAGCTGGAACTGGGAACAATTTCAGTTATAGGAATGCTATTTGGGGGAGCTAGATTAGCTCCAGCTTCAGACTGGGGTCTTATCCAACCCAAAAGGAACTTCCAATGGGGTTAACTGTAGGCGAATATGTACCATATGAAACAATGGAACAGCATTTTTATGTTTTGCAAGACACACATACAGAAAGCATATGTTAGAGGCATCTACATCTTCATGGAGTTCTTTTCTCTGCTCAGATAAGTCACACTATACAGTAAGTTCTCATTATTTAGTTCTTCCCTAACTTATATTACTACATTCCATCTGTTATCACAAAACTGTAAAGTTGTGTTTTTTGGCACACTAAAGTGTTTATAGAGGTTGTTATGATTACAGCTAACCATCTGAAGTCACATGGAATGTTTTGACAATGTTTTTGGATTCTTTTCGGAACTTTAAAAGTATTGGGACCTTTACTGTTTATGGAAAATGAGAGAGCTCTTGGATTTCATCGAAAAATCTTAATTTGTGTTCCAAAGATGAATTAAAGTTTCAGGAGTTCGGAACAACATGAGGAATTATTTAAATAATGTTCATTTTTGTTTGAACAAACGCTTTAGGTTAAAAGTGTGTATTCAGAAAGGCTCTTCTGCAGACCTCATTCTCTATAAATCCTAGAGATAGTTGTGTGTGAAAATCCAAGTAGATCGACAGTTTCCATTTACCAAAGTTACTTTAATCCCCTTTTTCCACATTCTTAGGTTAACATTTGGCAATGTTTACATGCTTAATAGGGTCCCTAAATTAGCTGATGAGACATTTGATTTAATAAACATTTATACACGTTACTAGTAGATTTAGTAGCTTTTACTAGCCTTTTGTGCATTGTTTAGACTTCTGAATTTTGTTTCATTCAGTAAAATGAACTGTCATAAGTGATCTGTTTTCAAATCTTCACCTGATTTTGTTGCATGGTGTTTAATGAGATGGTGAACAATGGTAACATTGATATGATTTTGTTGTGATGCTGAAATTTTTTTGGAAAGTGCCACTGCAAAAAACACAACAATATTTTAACATTCCATATATTTTTATGTAAACATGCCCTTTATAGAAATTTAGTTCATTGCACTCTCTTCTGGCATCTTTAGAATGTTTTAAACATAGCAGAACATTCTAAAAAGAAAATGAATATGGCATATAAGTAAGGCACAGAATGTCTTGAGACCTTGCATCTTGATTCATGCCACTGGCCTATATCTCATAGCTTAAATGCAAAAAAAGTTCTGTGTGAAGTAATAGCACTGCGAAAATCATAGGTGCACCCCCCCCCCCCCCCCCCCCACATTGTTTCTTTCCATAATACAGAGTTTAGAATAAGTAGGTCATGTGTATGTCATTCATTCCTATTAACTACTGCTGTTAGGGACATTTAGTATTATCAGAGCAATCTAAGTGATTAGAAAATGGTAGTCATCTGCTTTTGGAGATAAAGAGTATGTGGATTACAATCGATAGTGTGTACACAGGATTTCTGATGTTGATAAAGACAGATCATCTCCGTGGCCTGACTTTTTTTTCATAATGGTAGTAGAATCTTTTATACCAACCACACCTTCTATATAAATCTATACATATGATCATATTGTTCAGATGAACAGTCTTAGTGTTTGTGACACCATGCACAAGTTATTGCTTCGACTTTGGCCTTGACTTGCATCTTTTGCTATCAGCTGAAAATCAATTGTCACCGCACAGTATTGCATGACCTTGCAGGACAATTTTGACAAAGGGCATCTGTCAAAAAAGAAGTAAACCTGTCCATTTCAGTAGAGGCAATACCTCATCTGGTGGTTTTATAATACATCTGTTACAGTCACCATGCTTTTGTGGCTGAAATCCAATTTGATTCCTGCAGTTGATGAGATGGAATTTATTAATTCCGTTTAATGCAACAAAGTCCAGCATGCGGGAGTCAATAAGCAATTAACTGTAATGACCCCTTTTGAGAGGTTTGTACATATCATCTGTACCACAGTGGAAAGTGAGTGAATGAATAATGACGTTTAGGCTGTGTTAACATTTGTACTATTGTAAGTGTGAACCAAAAAATTAAATGAGACATTTAATCCTGCTTTGTGTACACATTGACATTTATAAAACTGAACATAAGAACAGAAATATCCCTAACCACTGCTTGTTTTATGTCTATAGATATAGATGAGATATTTATAGCATATAAAATGAATAAATGTGTCAGAATAGAGCCAGGACTTACTTTGTTGCACATAAACAAAAATCTGTTGCAATGAGACATGATATCAATGTCCATATTCAATTCAAATGGGTAAAAAAATCACATCATTTTCTTTAGTTTGTCTAGAGGTCTGATTGGCCCATGTTGCATTCATATTTCAGTTTGACCACACTAGAGTTTATTTAGAAGATGATTAAAACCCATCTTTTTAGAAGCCACTGTCTGCACAAAAGTTTGGATTACAGCATTCATATATTGCATAAATATTGAGTTTACTCGCTTAAATCTTGTGCCAAATTCACTTCATTCACGCATCAAATTCACTTCACAATAGATGTGGATTTACCAGTCTGATCTCAAGAGGAAACGTAAGTGTTTTTTGTTTTGTAAGTTTAGTGGCTAATTTGTTAGAATTCGTATGTTCAGTCGTACAAAAATATAAGATTTTAAAAAGGAGGCATGGCACCCAACCCCACCCCAACCCCACTTTAACTTTCACTCTACTTTATGTGCTTAAGGAAACCTGAAAAACTGTATATTTGTTCGGTGCCAAGTCCACTAGATACCTTCAGAGGTGCATCCAGCTCTGTGAGTTCAGAACTCCTCTAGAAACTATATCTGGATGATGGAGGTTTTCAGCTGTGCTTCTGACTGAACCAAGCCCAGTTTGATAAGCTGTTGTCCGGTGTTGGCAAGAGGATTTCCCCTCAGGAAACCAACAACATGCGCTACGTCATAGTCACGCCTCTATAAGAGCAAGTTCCTGATTGGTTTACATGGCGTGAATGTCCGCTAAAGTTAGGTGTGATAACAACCCTCGACTGAATCAAACGTGCAAAACACTCAACTCGTGCAACAGGACGTTTTTGGATTTACTTAATATGTAAATCACTTGAGCTTGAAGCTTTAATTTACATCTGGTGTGAACGCACATTAATAGAGCAATCACACTAAATATCAAGTACTGCAGATAAGTAATAAATTGCTGACTAGTCAGAATTTATTGTGAGAAATCTGGATTGTCCCTTGTGAATATCTGACCAAAATACATTGAATTCTTTTTCAGAACGTTTCAGTTGAACTATTCTATTCTATTCTATTTTTTCTGCTCAGTATGTTTTGTTCTGTTCTGTTAAATGTTCTATCCCAGTGGTTCTCAAACTGTGGTACGTGTACAACTAGTGGTACGCGGACGAATGCAATATGGCATGTACATGCTACATATATTTCAAAATTTATCAAAAATGATGTATATAGTATGCCATATATGACATATAGCCTATATTTCTGAGGTAATTTGCCACATTTTTTTAACTGAGCAGAGTTGTAGCTGCTTTACTGGGCCTACTACAATACTGTATTTCAATACTGCTCATTTTGGTGGTACTTGGAGAGACAATTTTTTTCTGTTGTCCTCAACCTATAATTTTATGCTCAGTGTGTTCTATCCCATTCTGCTCATCTATTCTATTCTATTCTATTCTATTCTATTCTATTCTATTCTATTCTATTCTATTCTATTCTATTCTATTCTATTCTATTCTTTTCTATTCTATTCTATTCTATTCTATGCAATTTTGACCAAAGACAATGGATTCCCTTTGAATGTTTCATCTAAACTATTCTATTCTATTCTATTCTATTCTATTCTATTCTATTCTATTCTAGTCTAGTCTAGTCTAGTCTATTCTATTCTATTTTTCCTGCTCAGCCTGTTTTGTTCTATTCTGCTAAATCTGTTCTATTCTGTTCTTCTCAACCTATAATATTATGCTTTGTGTGTTCATCCCATTCTGCTCATTTATTCTATTCTATTCTATTCTATTCTATTCTATTCTATTCTATTCTATTCTATTCTATTTCTCCTGCTCAGCCTGTTTTGTTTCATTCTGCTAAATTTGTTCTATCCTATTTTGTTCTTCTCAATCTATTTCATTAATAGATCAACATAGTAAATTCTGCTCATCTATTCTATTTTATTCCATTTTATCTATTCTATTCCATTTTGGCTAAAAACAATAGATTCTCTTTGAATGTATCCGTTGAACTATTCTATTCTTTTCTATTCTAGTCTAGTTTGCTAAACATGTTCTATTCTGTTATGTTCAATGTGTTCTGTCCTATTCTGCTCATCAGTCTTGTTCTATTCTGCTCAGTCTGTTCTGCTCACCTATTCTATTCTTCCTGCTCAATTGGTTTTGTTTTATTTTGCTCAGCCTGTTCTCATCTATTATGCTACTCTGTCCTATTTGACCAAATACAATAATTCTTCTTGAATGTTTCAGTTGAACTTTTATATTCCATTCTATTTTATTCTATTCTAATCAATCATCTTCTTTGTTTTATTCTATTCTGTTCTGCTCAATCTGTTCTATTCAATCTGTTCTGTTATAGTTTGTTCAATAGGTTTCTATCTATCTATCTATCTATCTATCTATCTATCTATCTATCTATCTATCTATCTATCTATCTATCTATCTATCTATCTATCTATCTATCTATCTATCTATCTATCTATCTATCTATCTATCTATCTATCTATCTTTCTTTTCTGTTTCATTGCATTCTGAAACAGTCTGTAGAGTGTACAGCCTCATCTTTCAAGCACCGCACAGGACTCAGGGCAACTCTTGAGTGCAACGATCACCTCTGCTTTTGAGATGTGCTGCTGTAATCACACTGAATGATGGTGTTGGTTTCTCTATGGGGACTCAATGCCAAAACCCAGAGTGATTTGCCCTCCCTCTCAAAACATCTTCGGCAGGCATTGATTAATAACCACTGAACCGTAAAGAGTCAAGGGATTGGAAAGTGAATAGCTGCCTGTAGAATTGGTATTTTCATGACTGTTTGATGGCTTTCTGAAAAAGGCAGTATTTTTTGTTCATGTTGTTTGTAACATGGTGATGAGTCACAGTTTAGAATAGTGTTACTAGGAACCTAAAGCTTTTCTTTAGACATTGATTTGGTTGTTTATAGAATATAATACAAAAGCATACTGCTGCTATAAAAATCTCAAACAAATCTAAGGTGATTTGCTGGTCATTTATGAATCAAAATGTGCTTCAAAATGAGCAATAAAGCATAAAAATCCAGTCTGTTTTGTGACTGGCAGGCTCATCAATGCTTATGAATTCCTTGTTTTCATGCTGTTTGTAAAGCTTTGTTTTCCAGCTTGGCTAAAATTGATCGCTGAGTGAATATTTCATTACTTCATTTATAACTTTATGTGTTAATGCCACAAAATAATTCATAGACAAAACATGTCTGTCCATGACATTGTGCATTTTTTTTGCCCCTTATCTTTAATTTGGGGGACACACTTGTTAATTTTGGTAGCATTTTTTGAGGCATTACACTATAGAGTCATTCAAACACTAGCTCTAAAGTGACGTCAATTAGTAACTGCTATGTTTTCTGCTGTTTTGACGGCAGCTGCAGATGTGAATGAATGGTGGAAGAGAGTAGTTCCTAATAAAAAGGGGTTTTTAGACTCTCCGTGTTTGATTTTCTTATTCATATACACAATTGTGCCTTAAAACTGTTGTATAAACGCAATATCACACTTGTAGCAGTGAGATACTGTATGGCTATATATCAGCACTGGTGGGACGCTAACACACGGCTCCCACCAGTGCTGATATACAGCCATATCTCACTGCTACTCATGTGATATTGCTCATGTATCCTATAAATTACTTTTATGTTTTACATTGAAGAAAATCCTCTCCTGACCTTTTTTATTGAACATGCATAGAATTGATTAGATATTCCAACATGACCATTAAATGGGTCATAACGCTCTTGTGAAAAGGGTCCATAAGATCAGATCAATTTAGTAACTACAAATCAACATCCCTATTTTAAACCAATCGCACAATCTTTGACTGTGTTATAAGTATAGACTCTTCAAAGATGCAGCTACCTTAAAATAGTGCCACGTCTCCACAGAAATGATCAGTTAGAAATTTCAGAGATTCTTTGGTTTGATATGGTTTCTTCTACCAACATTGATTTAGATCTCAGAAGAACTAAATGTTTCCCTGCAATTGAGAACAAAATAATTTACAGACTCAGTTTCAGCAGAAAGGGCATTACAGTAATCCTACTGCTCTTGCCCTTGGCCTGAACTGCACTTAAGCCATATGATAATTGTACATTGTTCAGTATTCTTTGTTCTTGTAGTAGACTGAATGCATTTTAAAGTAGATTTTATTTCACTTGCTTACTTTATAGACATGGGATATTCAGTTTAATTATAGAAAATTGAACTCACAAAAATGCAAGTTCTTTGGTTATGCATTACACAGTATAATGGTACTTTTATTATATATTATTATACTGATTATGGTATGATTGTCATATTTATGCAATATAAATGTACATGGTATTCTAAGGCATTTCACAGAACACTATGATTTTGTCATGGCACATGTCCAGTGGTTATTTTATGCCATTTTTATTATGAATAGACTAATGTGAACCCTATCTCTTGTTTTACTTGTGTATTTCTCATTAGTTTTCTTAAATTATTTGAAATTTTCCATTTTTGTTAAAGCAAAAAGGAAACAAACATTCCTGCACACTACCAATAATTGCTGTATGAATATTTTATTATATGCTGTATGACATTTCAATCCCATGACCTTTATTAGATATATGCACATAGAAAAGAAAGGAAAATATAGGATTGCTTTCACAGTATTTTGTTAGTGTTGCTTCAAGTGAGCTGAGTTTACTTTTGTTTTTTAAGAAAAAAGAAAATGATTTTGGTTTACAGCACAGATAAACTTAGTGGGAAAAATAAGTATTGAACACGTCATACGTTTTCTCACAAAACAAATTTCTAAAGGTGCAGTTGACTTTAAATTTTCCCTGGATATTGGTAACAACCAAAGAAATTCATATATGCAAAGAAAACAAATTTAATTAGTTTACAAATTAAGTTATGTGTAATAAAATAATATGACGCAGGAAAAAAGTATTGACTCATAAAGAAAGTAAGGTGTAGAAAGGCAGTGAAAGACCAGCCCAGACAGCAGCTGAAATTTTACTGTAGTTCTTTAACAACCCTCTGCCCTTCCTCATAGTAAATGAATATCAGCTGCTTCAGTCCAACATCTACATTATCAGGATGATAAAGACGAAACCAGAGTGGACAGTTTAACAAGACAATGATCCAAAACCCAGCCAAGGACACTCTCAAATGCTTTTCATAAATACAGTTCTGTACATTCTCCCTGTGTCATTTCATCATTACACATAACTAGTTTTTCATATTTTTTTAATGTTTGTATTGTTTGTTTATCAAAATCTGGTTGTCAAAAGCTCCTTTAGAACTGTTATTATTACCAGGAAAAAATGTGACGTGTTGTAAATTTATTTTCCCCGCTGTAAAAATTGTATTTATTGACAACAATGGTTCCATGAAGAACCTGTGCCATCCTTGAATCCCTTTTGTTCTTAAAAAAAAGAGAGAAAGAAATGCAAGCCTGAAATGTAGTCATCTTTTCCTGAAAATTTCATTTTAGCAACAGCAAGAGGCCATGATTTAAATATAGTTGTTTCCGATGCCAATCTCATGCTGACTAACACGAGCAGCGCTGACTGTTTGAAATGTGTAATCTCACATGAAGTCAATTAGTATTTCCTTTCTGCATAATTGGCCTTTACAGTTCCCCTTCGTGAAAATAAACCCAGAGAAACCTTTAAGAAGGCTTTTTTTTTCAACCAACTTTATTGTTTTTTTTGTTGTTTTTTTAAAGGAACATTTTGTCAGCATTTGCATGGCGTCCATCTGGGTACATGTGTATGTGTGAGAGAGAGAGATTGACGTCAAATGACTGTAAACAAAAGATGGAAAGTACAAAAAGACCAATGTTTAATATCCTCTCGCTGTTCCCCTCATCAGTGCCTTTTCATACTGTTCAATACGTGAGATATGAAAGGAGGGAAGTTGTTTACCATCTAGCCCTCCCTCCATCTCTCTCTCTCTCTCTCTCTCTCTCTCTCACACACATACACACACACGTGTACGCACACACATACACACTAGAAGATGAATATTTTTTGCAACTACTCTTTCCTTCCTTTGAACCCAAAAAGCTCACAGCAGCTACAACTACAAAACTGTTGCGGTTCATTTGTAGTGTTGCCATAGTGACCAGATGACGGCTAATGCTAACTTGCAAAGACGTGCTCCTGTTTACAGGGAAGCTTCTCTGAGATTTCTCTGTATTTGAAGATCATGAATACCTGTTTACCATTTCAGTTTCTTTCTGAAGCCAACTATGTATGTTCCAGAAATGCAAGTTATATTGTAACTCAACACTATAAAATTAAAATATCTTTGAAACATGATATTTAATTGAGAAGCAATATAAGATGTCAAAGAATAACTGGCTGTATTAGTGTTGCAGTTTATCATTAAATATTATATTTTATTATTACTTGTATTATTTAAATGTCACAATTGTGACAAAAACTACTAAATTAGTGAATATGTGTTACTCAGAAAATATGTTTGCTGCTTGTTCAAACTATTTATTTAAAATGAGTTGAACCAACACAATTCTTAAGGTTTTTTGGGGTCAACTTAACTGTTTTATCTTCAATTAACTTAAATTTTAAAAACTAGGGGAGAGTGAGGACGAAATTAAGGTGGGATGAAAATAACAAAGCGATTTTCTCCAAGCCCTGATAACATTTGATTTCCAGGCTATAACAGCACATTCAACATGCAACATTTGATGGAGCTGCCAAATATCATGTGATTTCAGGACGTTAGCTGTTAGCTCCAAATTTCCATTTTTAAGTGCGAGTAAATTATTATAATAATATTTTTTTCCTTATTACAAGTTGTGTTTCTCTTTTCATGTGTCACACTAATGATCAATCTACAGGTTATTTAGTGCAATAACACATCCTTAAGTTTCAAATCTCTGAGGTTTTTTAGTTTTTAAACCAGGTTAAATTGCAAGAGTTCCTTTGAGGATGAAAGTAACAATGTCATTTATGTTCCACTGCTAATAGCCATGCCTTATTTTTCATTTCCACATTGGTTTTCAGTGTTTTGGATCATGTTTTATAAGATTATTGCATATTGGCAATAATAATTAGGGTATATGCAGAAGTATGCGGAAGTACTTTTAATTTGTCAGTAACCTGGCTCACGCGCTTCCACTGAACTCTATGCCTTTACAAATTCAGCGCGTTTAAGATTTGTTTTCTTTAAAAATCAGAGATCTCCACTGCCTGAGTGAAATCCGATATAAAGTGGGCATCAGGGTACAAGAAGCACTGCATTAAATTACATTTTTCCCCGCCATGTCTAAAATATGAGCAGTTAATTAACTCCAGTATCTTGTTTTACACTTGAACAACTATTCTATTTAAATGGTTATATTTTAATTACTTTAAAATGCCAATGCTGTAAAAGGAACCGTATAAAAATAAAAAAAGTCACATTAACCGGAACTGGAAGTTTATCAGTATGGGAAGAAACACAAGCTCGGCATATAACCTATTTAAAAAAACAAATCTTAAATTAAAGAAAATGTTAACATTGTGCATTGTTGGATAGCTTTTGAAGCATTTGGATGAAAAAGAAATTTAAAATAACAAAATGCTGCTTAGAATTTTTTAGCAAAGATAAAGGAAAAAATATGTTAAGAGTTAACATTAACAAGGTCATGCTCAGATATATGTAAAATAAACACGATTAAGCTAGTAAATCTTGCAAATATTGTTTTGCTACTTTTGACCCATTCATGTTTTACTTTCGTCCCTGCCTATGGGGTCAAAAGTAATGTGCAACTTAAAGTGAAGTTATATTGATGTTGTTCCACATTGATGCAAAATAACACTTGATTTTGATAGAGCACTGTTGTGAGTTAGTAACCACAGCGAAAATATATTTCTGCTAATAACATTATCTTTTAAAGTGAGGTTTTTATGAAAGATTTTACTTTCATCCCCACTCTCCCGTATTAGGTTAACTTAATCCATTTGTCTTGTGACAACATGAAGGAAATGTGTGGAACCCAGCATTTTTTTTACAGTATATACATTTTTTATGTAGATCTAGATTTTTTTCTTCTACACTGAAAAAATAACGATTCATTGGATGAATACATTTTTTGGGGGGTGCAAACTATTTTTATGGGCTGAATTTAAACAAACACATTAACATTAAAGTTACTAAGTGAGGTTTATTGATAAACTATTTTTCGAGATGATCACATGGTTATGATTGAACACGGCTGGTTCTGCATTGCATGATCCACCAATCAGGCCATTCCTAACCCACTATAAAGGGGCTCACAGCAAGAACGTCACCATTTCTAGTCCTTTAACAGGCCGGTGGTCGTTTCTGTACGTAGTTTGCATGTTCTTACTGTGTTCGCGTGGGTTTTCCCCGGGTCCTTCGGTTTCCTCCCACATTCCAAAAACATGCGCAACAAGTGAATTGATCAATCTAAATTTAGCACTACAGTCAATCTCTCATCCTGCAGCATATCTCTTCATAGCATTCATTTTTAGTCATCAGCTCTTATCAAGGGGGGAGTTATCGAGATCAAGAACTTTTGCTTATAATCAATCATCAGCTAAGTGTGAACTCTTGAAATGTAATTTGGTTGTTTAAATTCAGCTTATATACATTTTTTTAGCAACAGTTTTGCAAAAAAAAAAAAAAAATTCTGTGTACATTTCATGTATAAAATGTTACAATTATTTTGTTACGAAAAATGTTAAATAAAATATTACGATTTCACTCTCACCTCATTAATAAAAAAACTGGCTTAATAAATGTGAGAATAATAATTAGTAATTCAAGATATGTCCCCTAATAAGCACTTATTTGTCATGCTAAAGATATTTTCCAACCTGAAATTCTCATTAGGAGTTGTTTTGAATACAAGTTTGCTACTGTATGTGTTGTCGTGATGTTGAAGCTCTTGCTGCTCACTTAACAACTCCTCTGCCAAATGAATCATCCTTGTTGTCTAATTATGAGAAAATTGCAGTCGCACTGGCTATTTACTCCAAGTTTGAATGACACCTCTGTGATATCTGCCACCGTTCTGGCTTCCAGTTCATCTTTTTTATGTGGAACGCGTTTGGAGAAAAGGTTCTGGGTCCGGCATTAGGCTTTACTTGTACCATTGCAAAGCTCCTTGTGACGGCTTATACTACAAACAGCAGGCTGAAACTGGGAGATAAGGGCTATTTGGACGAGCCTTTGACTGACTGTGCCATTTATAATAGAGCAATTCAACAGGCTGAGAAGGGCAAACAGTAAACTGAGCTTCTCCCTGCACACTCTTTGTAAAAAAAAAAAAATAGCGAAAGGACTAGCTTTCGTCAGTGTTAAAGTCAGCTGCATTAACTTTATTTGTTATTACTTTTTTGTACAAGCTATGGCTTCTGTATAGGCCCACACAGAATCTGTGCCTGCAGATATCTGCAGTAATTTGAGCCTGTCATTCAATCTTTATTTACTTATGTAAATGTTTGTATGTGCATCCTAATATTCACTGCATTGTAGGACCAAATGTCCCTTATATGTTTAGAACCACCAATACATCTTGAGCTTCTAGAGACAATATTATTATTATTATTATTATTATTATTATTATTATTATTATTATTATTATTACTATTATTGTTTTTTATTATTATTATCATCATCATTATTGTTGTTGTTGTTATTATTGTTTTATTATTATTATTATTATTATTATTATTATTATTATTTATTTTCTTAATTTTTTTTTCCCCATGTAGAAAATTACGAAAATAAACAAATTAGACCTTTTAAAAATTATACATTTTTTCAAAGAGACAGATAGCCTTGTATGATACTCTAAAACATTTTATTTTAGGGTTGGGGAATAGAATATTCACTCGCCAGCCACTTTATTAGGTACACCTGTCCAACTGCTTGTTAACGCAAATTTAGGCATGTAGACATGGTCAAGACGATCTCCTGCAGTTCAAACCAATCATCAGAATTAGGAAGAAAGGTGATTTATTGACTTTTAATGTGGAATGGTTTTTGGTGCTAAACGAGCTGGTCTGAGTATAAATGCTTTGTTGATGCCAGAGGTCAAAGGAGAATGGCCAGACTGGTTCCAGCTGATAGAACGGCAACTGTAACTCAAATAACCACACCGGGTGCCTCTCCTGTCAGCTAAGAACCGGAAACTAAAGCTACAATTCGCCCATGCTCACCAAAATTGGACAATAGAAAATTGGAAAAATGCTGCCTGGTCTGATGAGTCTCGATTTCTGCTGCGACATTCAGATGATAGGGTCAGAATTTGATGTCAACAACATGAAAACATGAATCCATTCTGCCTTGCATCAATGGTTCAGGCTGGTGGTGATAGTGTAATGGTGTGGGGGATTTTTTCTTGGCACACTTTGTGCCCATTAGTACCAATTGAGCATTGTGTCAATGCCACAGCCTACCTGAGTACTGTTGCTGACCATGTTCATCCCTTTTTGACCATAGTATACCCATCTTCTGATGACTACTTCCAGCAAGATAACGCACCATGTCAAAAAGCAAGAATCATCTCAGACTGGTTTCTTGAACATGACAATGAGTTTACTGTACTCAAATGGCCTCCACAGTCACCAAATCACAATCCAATAGAGTACCTTTGGGATGTAGTGGAATGGGAGATTCGCATCATGGATGTGCAGCTGAAAAATCTGCAGCAACTGCGTTATGCTATCATGTCAATATGGACCAAAATCTCTGAGGAATATTTTCAGTACCTTGTTGAATCGATGCCATGAAGGATAGAGGCAGTTCTGAAGGCAAAAGAGGGTCCAACCCAGGACTAAGGAATACCTAATAAAGTGGCTGGTGAGTGTATAGTTACAGTATAAAAATCATTAGGGGGGTGGGGCAATTGAACCAAGTGTGAAAGCACCCTAATTTGCACACAAAGTTACGACAGAAGTTATATTCTCCCACACTGTAAAATGCAATTTGATTATACTAAAAAAAATTAATCCAGTGCCTTAAGTAAATGAACTATGTGCATAATTGTAAAACAAAATAAGTTACAAAGGGTTTAGTCAGTTTTTAAAAAGTCAACTTATCAATTTTAAGGCAGCAGGTTTACTCCCTTTTTAAAAGTAAAGTAGCTAATTGCTTTTTAACTTCATGGGATTAAGTTCTCACACTAATTAGCCCTGTTTAGAATATCTAGCTCTAACACCTCATATAACTCCAATGTATATTAAGCCGAACAGCAATTATCAGACATTAGACCTGAAGAATAGCTGTATTTCTCAAAAACACTAGCATGATGCTTCTGCTTTATCCTTCGTCCCTCTTGTCTTTTTAAAGTCCTGCTCAACAAAACATCTACTCAGAACATAGACTATAAATGGAAATAGCACTGCTTCTCTGATGTCTGTTCATGTGATTGCAGAGAGAAAAGACTGGGCTATTTATACAATGTACTTGGACCATTCTATAGCACAGCTAGATTTTAAGATATGGAGGCAAGTATGCTATGAATTATTGCTTTTATATTTAGTGTATGTCATTTCATACAAGTACAATACAAGCAATAGTGCATTATATTGTGATTGGAATTTGATTTTATACAACACTTCATTCAGCAAGTCTTATGTGCAACATTTGAGAAATATTGTTTTATATTAATTTATGAATGCTTTAAATAAAGAAAAATATATTAATATTTATTTTTGTAAGATATAGATTTATTTTTATATTTGCAGCGTAGTACAATTCATTCATTCATTCACTCATTCATTCATTCATTCATTTACTCATTTTCCTTTGGTTTAGTTCCTTTATTTATCAGGGGTTGCCACAGTGGAATGAACTGCCAATTTATCCAGCATATGTTTTACGCAGCGGATGCCCTTCCAATGGCAACCAGTTGCTGTGAGGCAACCGTGCTACCCACTGTGCCACTGTGACACCAAGTACAATTGATATTTTATGTAATTTATATGTTTGCTTTATTTAATACTTATTTTTTGCCATTATTTTAAATAAAAATATTCAGATACTATAGCTCATTGGGTCAAAACCCAATCTGACTAGGTGCAAACTTGCATGAAAAGACAACTGATGTTCACTTTATGCTTACTGAAAGAGGTTTCAGTACTTTAAGAGAAGTTCAAGTTTTCCCAAATCCTAATCAATCCTAAAGTCATAATTTGGTTGTCTTATGTATAACATAACATGACCTGTCCAAAAGAAATACTTCAGCCATGGTGTCGTCCTTCCCCCAACGTGCAAAAATTAACTACATTATTGATTTAGAATTTTAAAAGTTTTAATTCAGAATTTGTTTTTACTGCTGTCACACTCTCGTGTCCACATGAACTCGTGGCGCGGATGCATGCACAAACGGCAGATCTGCGTGAACAGGGATGCGCAAATGTACAAATCTACATTTGGGCTACTTAACAGAATTATAGGAATTGCCGGCCTGACCATTTTTAATTGGATGAACATTTTTCGCAGAAAGGAAAAATACATATAAATACATTTAGATCGATTACTTTAATCTGTAGTGGAATGTAAAGAGACTTTTAACAAGCACAACAAAAAATGTTTCAAGACAATGACCTACTGCACCTTTACCTATAAACATCCTTTTGTTCACTAGACAGATTCTAAGTCTCATTGCTAATAAATAACTTGTTTTTGTATCCAAATAATTTGGGAAAATTCATGATTTTTTATTTTTATTTTTTTAAAGAAAAACTAAATATCTAACTGCTGCACGATGCTATAATGCTCTACGCTGTAAAACATCTTGCATTGCCTTACATTTTTTTAGTTGAATCAAATAAAAAAATTCAAAAAAGTTAAACTTTGTATAACCTAAAAAATTTAGTTGTAACTGGATTAAATTATAAAAATAAGTGTAAAAATATTTGTTGTCTTTCCACCATTTTTTGCAGAGTGGATTATAAATAACTACATTCCTAAGTTACAGTGTTATAAGTGTCAGTACACAGTAAAAAAATCCAGGTTGCCTTAAATTTTTAAGCTAAATCAAATGAACCTTATGAGTCCATCTAACTTATAATATGTTACACTGACATAAAACAGCTTGCGTAACTGATAAAATTAAGTTACTGTAGAAGATGATTAACTTAGTTTAATAAGTTACAGTGAACTAAAAACATGCTGTCATGACTTACTGATCATATAGTCTTTAAAAGTGTATAATTGTACAGTAATCTTGTTTACTCTATGTATAATTCGTTTTTATGTCTAAAAGCTTTGCTGTTCTTGGTTTGAATGATCTGTGTGCGAACTAGTTTAAATTTACGGGGTAACTTCCAAATTTGCCACGGCTTTATTTAATTGAAGGCATCATAGGGCAAGCCATTTAAGTGAGTTAGAAAGTGATCATTTCAACGTGAGCAACAAAAAAAGATGCCTGAATTTCCTTGCGTGTTCTCATGTGTCGATTGTTGCAATAATCACAGCTCTTAAAACCCAAATGGTGGCTTAATGCTCGCAATTAAGCTAATATCACATAGATGCCATGATATTTATGCTATAAATGCCACCTGTCTCCGTGGCGGTTGCCATCCGGAGGCCACATTATGAGAGAATGTTTTAATAAGAGCAGGTTGAGAGATGGAGGAAGTAAACATTAGCCATCTGGAAGCACGACCCAACATTCAATGGCCCCCTCATTTAGTTTGCCATATCGATTAGTTATCTCTTAGTCTGAAAGAGCTGCACATCCGATACTCACACACACAAACATCTGAATTAATAGCAGTGTTAGCAGGCACTTTAAATCCATCATTAGCAATTGGAAAGCACAAAACTGGAAGAATTTAGCGCAGACTAGATGTTATATAAAGCTGTTTACTGTGAAGCACGTCTGGACAAACTCACCTCTTATTGTCATAATCTTCACAGCCCTTATCGCTCACGAAGTGCTGCGGTACTATTGAGCTGCTGGCCTGATATGGCACCATAAACACACAGTACAGGAAATCTCTGACGTAGCATTGCTTAAACAAACATGAACTACTGTCACAGTAAATCCAGCCTAATGCGGCCAAATCCAAACCACCCGGTTCGCAATCTATTGGGTCTGACAGAAAGAATGAGAATGTAAACCGTTTGATTCAAAAATATCATTTTTTTCCACAGTTGACTGCGCAAATGGTAATAACCTTATGCACCTGAGCTTATGTGATTATCTGTAGTGTATAACAGAGCTTTTGGGCTGCATGGCTGATCTTTTTTCTATGCTAAATTCTGTCATTCTTGAGAGACATTTATACAATTGGTTATTTAAACAGCTTGTTGGACATTTTATATTTTATTATATTATATTATATTATATTATATTATATTATATTATATTATATTATATTATATTATGTTTATTATATTATGTTTACTATATTATATTATATTATATTATATTATATTATATTATATTATATTATATTATATTATATTATATTATATTATATTATATTATATTATATTACATTAAATTATATTAAATTTAATATCTTATTTATCAGAGGTCGCCACAGCAGAATGAACTGCCAACTGTTCCAGCATATGTTTTAGACAGCGGATGCCCTTCCAGCCGCAACCCAGTACTGGGAAACACCCATACATTCTCACATTTACACACACACACTCATACACTAGGGCTAGCCTTCCTGTGAGGCGACAGTGCTAACCACTGAGCCATAGTGCCTCCCTATATTGTTCATTCATTCATTCATTCATTCATTCATTCATTCATTTTATTTTGGGCTTAGTTCTTTTATTATTCTGGGGTCGCCACAGTGGAACAAACCAGCAATTTTTTGAGCACATGTTTTTACGCAGCGGATGCCCTTTTAGCCGCAACCCATCACTAGGAAACATCCACGCACACTCTTAATGTCTTATCCAAAATTATATCTAAGGCTAAAATTATATTATATTATATTATATTATATTATATTATATTATATTATATTATATTATATTATATTATATTATATTATATTATATTATATTATATTCTTGTCTTTATTGTTTTTTAGGGTAATTGCCAGCTCCTTCATTTTAGAAAGACTAAATTTATTTGAAGTTCCAAATTCTCATTCTCTGAAAATGTATAGATCACATTCTCAAATTATTGTATTTTTAACTATGTTTTTAATATAATATAATATAATATAATATAATATAATATAATATAATATAATATAATATAATATAATATAATATAATATAATATAATTTTAGCGTTAGGTATAATTTTGGATAAGACATTAACCCTTTTTTAAGAATAAATTAAATAATTAATAAATAAAAATGTAATATATCACTGTATGCTGTTTTTTGAAATTTGATATTGATTTTCTTTAATATTAGCATTCTTTTTTAATCTAAATTAAAGAGCTCCTATTATGGGTTTTTGAAAATGACCTGCCATGCAGTGCGTAACACAATATGAAGTGAATGAAAACATCCAGCTGAGGTTTAAATCTGAAAGTGCACCGTGTTTAAAACTATTGATTATTTAACTAAAGACTAGAGTCGAATAAGTAAATCGAGTTGGGTTTGGTTGTTTTGCTTGAACGCATCGACATCAATATGGTACATCACCAAATATGTACTGGATCCGGTGAAACATAAACGTACCTTTCCTTTCAGACAATAGTTGAGCGCGGGGTATCACGGGACTGATCATGCATGAAGAAGATGATCACTGACAGATCGAGATTCAGCTGCGGGGAATAATTCATTAAAGTTAATTTACACAACAACACCACAGTATATCCAACCTAGTGCTGTGTTTGTTCCTGTCATTTTTATGATTTTTGATACCATAACCTATGCTGCAACGTGGAATTCGGCGGCTGTTGGCTATTAAAGGAAGAAACAGCGGAAACTATTATTTATGGGGCTTTGTCAGACTTTGACAGGGACTTTTGTCAGTAACTTTTGCAGTTTATATAGACCAGTTTCTTTTTTCTCCGGATCATAACATGTAAGTGTAATAAAAATTTTTGCCTCGTCTTGTGTAGTTTGCAAAATATGTATTGAATAGTGTGTTGTAACTTGTAATTGCTCTATAAGGCTTGTAATCATGTATCCGTTATCAGTGCAATGCATCTCTCAGATTGAACTTTTATGGGGCTGTTCACATATTGCGTCCAAAACCACGTTGAAAACGCAACGCGTGCTTCTTCCTTTACTGATTTAAATGAGTTTCTGAACTAACGATCCTTTGCCGTTTGCATTTGGTATGGCCACCATGAGCTGTTCTTTTACACATGTAAGGTCAATTTTCAAAATCGTTCAACTTTTGCTACTATGTGGATTAATACTGATAGTGTGATGTTGTTATTACTCTTGGTTGTGGTTAAGAGTGGAGTAATACGTTGATGTTTAACTACATTGCTTTATTGCATTCCTGCATTGGGCTCTTACATACTCTGCTACTTCATAGCAGTGGTGGGCGTTTCTCTCTTTCTCATGTTGAACCCAGTCCACCAATCACAACAGACTGGGTAATCGGACCATTCAGCGCAGATTAGCTTCGCACTAAGGAGAGGTTTGAGAACAAATTATTTGCTGAATGAATCACATGGGAGTTGTTGGGATAATTAGGTAAAATAAATGCATATGGTAAGACAATGAAAGTGTTTTTTGACCTTGCATGCATGTCAGATTGTTGTTGGAGACCCCTAAAACCAAAACATTACCTTTTGTAAAGCAAATAGGGGCTCCTTAAAAACTCTAAAATATTTTCATATCTGCTTCAGTTTCTTCTTATCTCTTTTAATAATTTTTTTTTTTTTTAATTTTACTGTTTTATGTTTTTTTACTGGCTTTTTTTTTTGGCGAGTCACTATATTAATTTTCTAGTGCTCTTCTTCCATATAGCTAATGGATGATATGATGTCTTATGCTATGAGATAAGTCAGACCAAAATGCACAAACTTTCTGTCTCCTGGCTCTCAGTGAGCTTTACAAAAAATACATTTAAATTGATCCCTCCCCTGTGGCTATAGTTCATTAAAATACAGTCAAAGCGATTGTTCCGGGTTTGTGTATGACACTGATCGGTCTTGAAAGCCAGGGTACCTGCGGACAGATGAAGACATGCTGCAGTGATTTGTATTTTTAGTCACGCTTGCTAGACCCATTTGCCCCTAATTAAATCACATACTTTATTTATATCGCTTGCTCTATATCGCTTGCTCATCCTTGGATACTAGACTGTAAGAGTTTAATCTTGTTAATGCAGTTTCAATCAATACATGTTTTCAAAAAGGAAACATTTTATCTGGGAAAGGCTGCCATTGATTTTTATTAGCAGGTATAAGCAATGGAAATTGTGGATGTTTAGCAGTAATGAGTAAACTTTAGATTTTCTGTTAGTTTAATGGATGTTATTCAAGGCCACAGGCAACTAAACCTGGTTAAAACCCAATTTCATACAAGTAGAAAGTCTTCTAGAGCTTTTGACCTCTTGCTGGATAATGTGTCATGGTGGTGTTAAATTCATACTGATGTTTATGGCTGTTTACTCAGAAATGTACCTGGCAACTTTATTGACCAGTGACGAAAAAAGAAGCCTAATATCTTACAGTAGGTTTCAGTTGGGAGTATCTATTATATGTTCAGTGATAAGCAAGTCATCTTTTCAAGGAATACAGTTTAAGCATGTATGTGTAGATTGATACAGCACGTCAACGCAACGTTTTTCCATTGATGTTTGATTTGTCAGAATTGGACATTATTGGTTTTTAATTGGACTCGAACCAGCAACCTTCTTGCTGTGAGGCAACAATCCTAACCACTGAGCCGTTGTGCCGTGTGGTAGATGCAATTATTTGAATATCTGGAATCTAAGGGTTTAAAAATATCAAAATACTGAAAAAATTGTGCATGCATTTATTAATAATCAAAATTGATTTATAATATATATTAAGTAGGAAATTCACAAAATATATTAATGGAACATGATCTTTACTTATATATTATATTCCAATAATTTGTTTTGACTTTTTATTTATTTATTTATTTTTTACCTTTACTTGCTATTTTATAGCTATTGGCAAAAATTTACCTGAGCAATTTAAGACATTATATTTTTACACTTTTAAGTTCTCTTTTTTATCAAGAAGTTTTTAGCACTGTCACCACACAGCAAGAAGGTCGCTGGTTCAAGTCCTGGCTGGGTCAGTCGGCAATTCTGTGTCGAGTTTGCATGTTCTCCTCGTGTTCGTGTTGGTTTCCTCCTGGTGCTCCGGTTTCCCCAACAGTCTAAAGACATGCACTATACGTGAATTATTGAACAAGATTGGCCGTAGTGTATGAGTGTGAATGAGTATGTATGGATGTTTCCCAGTACTGGGTTACAGCTGGAAGGGCATCCGCTGTGTAAAACATATGCTGGATAGGTTGGCGGTTAATTCCACTGTGGTGACCCCTGAAGAATAAAGGGACTAAACAAAGAAAACTGAATGAATGAATGAATGAATGAAAAGACCATCCAGCTGTTACCCAACCTTAAGTGCAATACCTACTACTGCATATCTGTATGGTCTGATCTGTTTCTCTTTATTCATTTATTTATCCAACAGTCAGTGACTGTAGAATAAACATGTTTTCACTTGAGCAATATTTCAATAGTTGTATAATTAAAACAATCTAGCATAATTGTTTGCAGTTTCCAGAATTGATTGCAGTTTATGAGCATTTGCTTAATTATATGTGTGATCTGCTACCAATAACCTTTAAGTTTTGCATTAAAAACAGCTAGTGGCCAGCCAAATCAATTATGTGGGCAAATATTATATTATACAAAAAAAAAATCTGCAGAGTTCTGTGACTGCAGTGTTTTTTTTTCTATTCATTTATGAAATGGCATGTGTGTATCTTTAAGTTTAATTTAAATGGCCAATTTGAGTGTTTTTGTTGAGACTAAACATGACATATAATTCAGAAATTGGGCTTACATTTAAGATAATTTAATACATTTTAATTAAATAATTTATGGATAATAAAGTAAAATTAAACCCAACTTTTTTGTCAGTGCATTTGAGTGTCTTAATGGATAGATCACCCCAAAATTAAAATGTCTTCAATGTTTAATCTCCCTTAAGTAGTTCCAACCTGTTTGACTTTCTTTCTTCTGTTAAACCGAAAAAGAAAGAAAGAAAGAAAGAAAGAAAGAAAGAAAGAAAGAAAGAAAGAAAGAAAGAAAGCTAGAAACCTGTACCCATTGACTTCTATATTATTGTTGTTGTTTTTTAAACAGAAGCATCATTATCCTTTAAGCTTATAAATATTATGTTTATGGATGATATTTCCTTAAAAGAAATTTTCAGAAGTCAATACTTCAGGCTTCTTAGTGTCACATGGTGATTTGGAAATTTTATCAACATTCTGATTTTCTTTTAAAATAATATACATTTAAAATCATAACCAATCAATACAGCTTTGTTACACATATTTTAAACTTGCATCTGATGAAGCTACATGGCCACATCTTCATTGATGGACTCAGGGTCTTAAGGTTTTCTAGATTTTAATCATCAATCACCCTGGGTCAGGGTGATCATCCCCCAACTTGTGCCTACTCTAAGTGGTGCCCTAAACTACAGATTCACAGGCATCACAATGTCTTTTCAGCAGCCTTCAATGATGACGGCTCTTCTGCATTGTGTTCTGCATGTAGTTTCTAAGTTCTGTGTAGTGATCTTCCTGCGAAGCTCTGGCACCCAGCTTCGACCGCCTCACAGTGGGACTCTCTGATGAGGTCTGTTTATTTAACCTTCTTACTTTCGTTGGTCTTCCCAGTGGAAAATCAGTTCTAGCTAAACCACTTGACTTTTATGATGTCCGTGTGGAGTGGTGGACAGTGACTTATGTTGACTCCCCAGGTCAGTTTGGTGTAGTTAAATGAACTATAATTACACTCCAAAATGATTTTTGCTGCTTGTTCAAACTATTTATTTAATATGAGATGATTCAACACGATTCTTGAGTTTTTTTTGGAGTGGGGCAACTTAATTGTTTTATGTTCAATCCACTTAAATTTGTAAAAACAATATACTATAAAATGCTTTGATGTCAGTTTTAGCCAAAGTCAAGAAAGTGTGCAGTGGCCACATAGAACATCTCTAGGCCATGTCAACCTGTACACATGTATTTTTATAAACTGTGTTTTCTCCGACTTTGTTTAAAAAAAAAAAATCACAGTCTATATGATACCTGTTAAGGGCACACCAAACCAACAGGCAGCGATAAAAGCCTTTTATGCTGGGTTAACACCAAACACAGAAAAAAGTATTTGCTTAAGTAAACTCAAGCCAATGCAAATAAGAGAACAAAGATGGATTATCTTCCCATGGTATAAACAAGGTGGAATGTGCACAGCTTTGCCACAAACACACTAACACATACTTCTGCAATTGGTGTGAACCCATCCAATCAAAAATGAGAAAACAGCATGCATGCTGACGTCATGAGGCAAATATCAGCCACACAACCACAATGTAACCTCAGAAAATCTTCGTCCTGGCCAGAGTTTTCAGAAAATTCCAGTTTTAGTCACCTGATACTGCGTTTTTTTGTGTGGACAAATGGCCAAACCATGTAGAAAAAACTGGAGTTTTGAAAATACCCATGTTTATGTTGACAACAATGCCCAAGTCTCTCACATTGGTCTGCTGTGATCTTGATCAGCTCTTCTTCAGTTTTTATTCCGTTCAAAGAATGTGGGGTTCTTAACTTTATCACAGAGGATTTTCATTCAAGTTTACATCAGGACTCTGCGCTGACCATTTCATTATTTCAAAGTTTTCAGGTTCAAGAAACTGCTTTACCAGTTTCTGTGTGACAAGTTCATTGTTCTGCATGAATATTGCTGGCTGATTTGACAATGTTCACAGGGAAGAAACCATGTTGCAAAAGTAATTTTAAAAAACACCTGCTGTATAAGATTCCCAACGCCTGCTCTTTCTTTAATTATTCAGGGTTCAGTCTTTCATCAATTTGATGACAAACAATGTCTCCCATCAGACCCAAATAAATGAAAGTTTGGACTAAGGAAACATTTTCTCAGCACATTTTCTCAAACTTTTCTCAGAAATGTTAGTCTAGGGCATGCAGGGGTCACCAACCCTGTTCCTGGAGAGCTACCTTCCTGCAGATTTAAGTTGCAACTCTAATCAAACACACCTATCTGTAATTATCAAGTGTGCTTTAGGGCCTAATTAAATAGCTCAGGTGTGTTTGATCAGGGTTGGAGCTGAATTCTACAGGAAGGTAGCTCTCCAGGAACAAGGTTGGTGACCACTGGTCTTTATTCTTTCTTTCACAGACCACAGTGGAATGACAGGAGACCCCAAAAAGTGATAACCTTTGCTGCTGTTTAGAGCCAGTGTAGTTGTCAGAGATCTGAGAAGTGAGTTTTTTGTTTGTTTTAATGTCCCTGCCATACAGTTCTTTGTTGTTTGTATATACCACTGACCCTGTTAGTGTTTTTCTAATTTCATGTGTTCTTAACTTGCAGCGTGTTTAAGCTTTCTCAGCCACCATACCACAGGGGCTTTAAGTACAAATGCTCTTAAACATTTAGGAACTGAAGTCAAGACAGATTTTTACCCTGGCCAGCATTGAAACTGTGAGCAACTCCAGCTGCAGAGTAGAACTGATCAGCCATTAACATCCTCTGCGTTGTCATGTCCTCATGTGTATTTGTTTTTCATGGACGATCAGCCTTTTTGAGGAGGCTAGAAGTTTGTGACATTGTAAAAATACAATATTCTAGAAGTCCCAGATTTTGAATGAATAACATCTCCTGTTATGGGTGAAAGGATCTTATTTCCTTGTCATCAAGACAGCCTACCTTTAGTACCAGATCAACATCAGTAACTGGGAACCATCTGAAAGTGTTCTCTAAAATTGACAAAGTTTGTTTTTCATTCATTCATTCATTCATTCATTCATTTTCCTTAGCGTTAGACCCTGATTATCAGGGATCGCCACAGTGGAATAAACAACCAACTATTCCGACATACGTTTTACGCAGTGGAAGCTCTAGTGTTCTTTCAAATATATAATATAAGTTGTTCATACGGTCCTCTGATTGAATCATCATGAACATGTGGCTTAAAAAAACACTATTTTACTTTTGTTTGGATAACTACAAAAAAGACTAAAAAATGACCTTGAAATTTAGGAAATTGAAAGTTGTTCTTTACAGTATTCAGCATTTTGTGGCAAATAATACATCTTTAAACTATTTATGTACATTACCTGATAAAAGTCTTGTCACCTATTTAAGTTTTAGGAACAACAAATAATAACTTGACCTCTTGATGATCATTTGGTATCAGAAGTGGCTTATATGAAAGCCAAATACCTCTAGATTACACTAATTTTACCAAAATAAAATATGATAATGCCTTGATTTTTTTTTATTATTTAATTAGGACAGTAAGCTCTAACATAGACAAAGGTCTTGTCACTTAACAGAAATAATGTACAGAACAGTAAGAATAAAAAGCCATGGTGCAGTGGCTAAAAGAATTAATATTTATGCTTGACTCCCATGAGCTTGGACTACTGCATTCATACATCTTTGCAATGACTCAAATAACTTATTAATAAAGTCCTCTGGAATGGCAAAGAATGCATTCTTGCAGGACTCCCAGAGTTCATCAAGATTCTTTGGATTCATTTGGGCTGGCCAATCCTGGAGGATCTTGACCTTCTTTGCTTTCACAAACTTTGATGTTAAGGCTGAAGTATGAGAAGGAGAATTTACCCTTTCCTCTGGTTTGTAATGCAATGGGAAGCACAAAATATCATGATACCTCAGGCTGTTAATGTTGCTATCCACTCTGCAGATCTCTCACATGCCGGCATATTGAATGTAACCCCAAACCATGATTTTCCTTCACCGAACTTGACTGATATCTGTGAAAATCTTGGGTTATGCAGATTTCAATTGGTCTTCTGCAGTATTTGTGATGATTGGGATGCAGTTTAAGAGATGAGTCATCACAAAAATCTAACTTCTGCCACTCCAAATGATCAACTAGAAATCAAGTTATTATTTGTTGCTCTTACAACTGGGATCAAAGACAAGACTTTTGTCAGGTAGTGTATATTTCCAACTTTTCCCAGTTGTGTGTTGATAATTTGAGTAAATTCTTCCTACTTTATACTTTTACTTCAAAAATGTGTCCTTCTCACATCAATTAAATTCAATTAATAATTATTTCTACAGCGCTTTTACAATGTAGATTATGTCAAAGCAGCTTAACATAGAAGTTCTAGTAGATTGAAACTGTGTGAGTCCAGTTTTTAGAGTTTAAGTTAACTTTAGTTCAGTTCAGTGTGGTTTAATTTTCACTACTGAAAGTCCAAACTATGAAGAGGAAATCACTTTAGATTTGTATTCATTGTATTCATTTGCCATCGATCTTTCATTGTTTGAGAAACCTTTTCATCCAGGTCTAGAAAGCTAATCTTCCTGTTTATTGTACTAGAGAGGATGACACATTTTAGCAAGAAGGTCCTAAACCCCCGGTGATTCAGCCACTTGATCCTGCTTAATGCCATTGGCGCTCCCACTCAAATTTGGAGATTAAGCCTCTTCTGATGACAAAGAACAGATGATGTAAACAAAAGCCTCCGCCAAAACAAGCTTCAACACATCCTCATTTCAGGATGAGGCAGACATCTTTTGTTGAAGATCCGTTTGATTTGCATCTATTGACCATCTATCAAGCGTATCATCTCTAACGGAAGTGTTTATTCCTGTGACGAAAGAGATGATTGTTAAAAGGTGACATTAGAAAACGGGTTTAGGAAACTTCAGACATTCACTTGTAGCATTCTGTCACAATTTACCCCTTTTTTCTCTCTTGTTCTCTAATGAAACAAACAAGCAACATGAATTTTCAGCTGGCAATGTGTTCAGATCTGGCTAGATGCCTGTGGTGGAAAATGCAGCTAAATTATTTCTGGCATTTAAATTCAGTTTCTTTTCTCTCTGTGCTGGTTTTATTACCTTTCAGTCCAAATGAGTCTAATTATCTCTTGTTCTCGGCATTCTCTAGATGAATGTATTGTTGGTGTTAGAAAAGCAACAACAATATAATGTGATATTATGTCCCACACACAAAACATAGACCAGAACAAGACGAAGTGAAATTTATAAATCATTTAGTTCCAAAAAAGGCTTTAAGGTGCAATATTGCATTGATTCAATAGGTTATATTGTTCTTTGATATAGTAGGCGGCTTAGATAAGTTCAAAATGTCTTCAGAAAGGGTTATGCTCATTTATTAACAGGGGAATTACCCCCATAATCAGCTCAGTGCCTGCTCTTTTTCTCTCTATCTGCAAAATAATATATTATAATAATACTGCAATATAATATAAACAAAAACATATTTGTCTTGATTGTTGTGTAGTAATTGAAATATACTTTAAATTATAATTTTACTCAACAAAAGGGACCAAGAGATGTATTTAGTGTTGTATTTTGGAGCTTTATTGTATATGATAACACAACCGGGAAGTAATATCAACCTCTACATGAAAAGATTATGCTTAATAAAGTGTATTCCTGCTCTTTGAATTGAGAAAAATCACAGTTAGAGCTGAGTGATAAGACAGTTTATAAACATGCATTAAACACTGATACTCAGTCTACGTGTGCCTTATGGCTCATTACAAACATATGTGGTAAACTCACAGTATACAGGATTAATTAACAAAAGTTGCAAATTAGACATGTATTATGCGTCTTTGGGTTGTGCTTAATAAATAAATCCGCATTACCCACATTTTTTTGCTGCGAGGAGCTGTAAATAGATGACTGGTGGGGAAGTCATTGGCTGTTTCACAATATGCGTTCTCCATCGATCTTGCATCCTTGTGTTCTTGTGTAAGGTCATCATCAACTGCCAAAGTTTAGTTCCAAAACTCAAGAACCTAGGACGCATGAAAGTTCCCAGATGTGTTCTTGATATCGAGGACGCATTAATGCAGACTTTACTGCAAAACTTGCCCGAGAAGTCGCAGAAGTCAATGCAACTGAATAAAGAAGGTGGGAAGCGCAGCATTTCATATAGATTTATTATTTAAGTTCAGAGATATAACTTATTTATCTTAGAAGTTTCCCTAAATGAAACAGTGAAAGTATTCATTACCATGAAAATAAAGGCATAAACACATTAAGGGTGTTTATTTGCTGAAATTTGTATTAAAATTTGTTTTATTTGTATTGTGCAACATATGTTTGTAAGAATTTTATGCATAGTATATATTTTGAAAAGAGGAAAACAATAAATCACTGCATGAATGCTGTAATGTTTAAATAATATTCCATTAAAAACATGAAGGTCACGTGACCATCAGGGTGAACGCAGCCTCTTATTTCTCACAGGACGCATTCTCTGTACTTGCGGTCTTCCGAGTTCATTCTTCTGAGGTAACTTGGCAAGACCAGTCTTCACAAGAACGCAAGCCCTTTCTCTGTGTTTTTTGAAATTGAGAAACAGCCATTGTTTCTTAACAATGAATTGAAAACAATCTATAAAGACAAAATGGTGTGGCTTGATTTTTATTTGCTCTCTTTGCATCTCCTGTTTTCAAAATAAATGTCCCACATACACTGTAAAGTTAATATAAGCTTAGATAGACTTAAAAATAGATTAACAGTCTATGTTTTGGCTAACAAACTTATATTTAATTATTTAGCTGTCTAGGTATGTCCCTCATTCTGAAAACGTAACGCTTATTTCTGGAGCTACATTTTTTTGCAGTTTTTGTTTTTGCTAATACACTAGAGGCTGCTGTGAATGCTTTTTCAGATCTGAAATTTCTCTCGCGAGTGTCATTCGCGCCTGCTGTTCTCACGTATATCCACTAGTGGCCACTGTCGACTGACTGAATGACTGACTGCCCAATCGACTGACCCTCCCTCCTCCTTTCCTAAACCTGACCAATAGGGTTTTTTAAAAGCACCGATTGACTGGCCCACCTACTTCCCTAGATGCAAGGACAGTTTAAAAAGCAATCCAAAATAGATAAGGCCTTGCCTGATTTAGACCAGGTTTTTCAGATTTTACCATGTTCTCACCCTGTTATTTACTTGATTATTTTATTTTTTGGCTTGTGTTTTTGTCTTACCTGTTTTCTGAAATTGTTCTTCACCAGATTTGAACCGTGTCATGGTGGTCAACTCCTCTTTGCATCTCATGTCTGCTGCATACATGGCGAACTACTGGACAAATTGGTAACAGCGGAAAATCCGTCCATACGAAGGTAAGCGTGAAAAGGAACGACATCATACAGCGACTTCATACTTCATACAGTGACATCATACATACTTCTGGTTATATAATTTGCAAACTCCAGAAATGTGTATAAGGCACATTTTCAGAATAAGCCTATGTTGCCTGATTTTGTTATATGGCACCTTTACCAATGTTGCAATATGTCACAACAGTTACAAATAACAATAAAGCAGTCAAATATAGCATAAGACAACTTACTGTTTATTTTTGTCACAACTAGTATCTAAATATGTATCAGAGATTTTAAATTGTTTAATAAGATGTTTTCATCAATCTGATTACAAGTGATAGAAATGAAAGGTGTAAATGAGGTCTTAAATGTTTTGGACTTTCAGTTGACAATGCATTTTATTGGTTTGCTTTCATGTAGTGTAACAAGGTGATTTTAATGGGTTTAAACTGCCACAAAACACCATCAACATTTTTCCATCTGAAGTATGTGACATGTCAACAACATGGAGAGTTTTTGGGGCAGTGCTGAATTAAATTAAATTAATTAAGTTATGAATTAATTATATGGATGAAATCTGTAAGCAGGTCAACGACTTTAGATAAGTATGGATTTTAATAATTTTATAATAATAATTTTTTTACCATTGTATACTGACTAATGTTGTAATGCTTTGTGTACAGTGGTTACATACCTACTTTACTTTACATTACATTACATTATGTTACATACCTACGTTACATTAACACCACCTACTGTCAGAAACGAGAAAATTAGTGATAATGGCATTATAGCATTGAAACTCAAAACATTCTCTTTATAGATATTTTTTCTCTATCTGTAAATTAGATGTTGTTTTGTTTTCTTTTTTTCTCGTAAATAAACTGCATAATAAAATGTATTTAAATAAATAGATATAAAAAGTATATCAAAATATTTAAAGTATATTTTAATAAAGGAACCTATATCTCCATTATTTTCTTCATGTAAAATTATATGCAATACATTCGCAAATAAAAAAACAAGTTCACATGTTATGTACAGTTAGTTAGTCATTTTTGTAATAAGATTTTAATATAAATGTAAAAAATAGACAAATTTAATTCACAATCAATCAAACTAATCTTGTCACAACCTTTACATATTAATTGGATAATTGCTGTTTGTGAATTGATGGCCGGGCTGCATGGTGGCTCAGTGGTTAGCACTTTCGCAAGAAGGTCACTGGTTTGAGTCCCAGATGGACCAATTGCCATTTCTGTGGATTTTGCATGTTCTCCCTATATTCGCAGGTTCATGGGTTTTCTCCATATGCTCTAGTTTCCCCCACAGTCCAAAGACATGCGCTTTAAGTGAACTGAATAAACCAAAGTGCTCGTATTATACGAGTGTGTGGAAATGCGAGAGTGAATGGGTGTTTCCTAGTACTGGGTTGTGGCTGGAAGGGCATCCACTGCATAAAACATATGCTGGAATAGTTGGTGGTTCATTCTGCTGTGGCGACCTTTGATAAATCAGAGCCGAAAGAAAATGAATAAATCGGTGGCCAATACTTTTCACTGAGAAATGTAGTGTAATGTTTCATTTGAACAGACACTCTCTTAACAAGCTCACAGGGCTCACCATTTGATAAGTGTTTCGGCCAGCTTACAGGATCGTGGAGGTAGCTACATTTCATTATTTGTCTTATTTCTACCTTTTCCCCCATATTTTCTCAAAATTCACACCTACTTAGATTTTTTTGTCTTGTTTCTAGTCCAAATATCTAAAAACTCTTAAATCAAGCAGATTTTTCTAGACAACCAAACATACTGTCTTGTTTTAAGATATAACATGCCAAAATTAAGTGAGTTTTTCCCTTAAAACAAGCAAAATAATCTGCCAATGGGGTAAGCAAAATAATTCTGTTTTTCCTTTTGACATAAGATTATTTTGCTTACCCCATTGGCAGATTATTTAACTTGTTTTAAGGAAAAACTCACTTAATTTTGGCATATTATATCTTAAAACAAGACAGTGTGTATTGCTTGTCTAGAAAATTCTGCTTGATTTAAGCGTTTTTAGATATTTGGACTAGAAACAAGACAAAAAATCTAAGTAACTACCTCTACCTCACTTTTACTCTGATTGCTGGCATACTGGAGGTGTCAGTGACTGCTGCGCTCACACCTCACGCATGTGCAGTATGAACGGAACGTTCCATTATTCATGGGAGCCCCCGGTTTTGAAAAGAAGTAATAATGTTAAAATCTTAACAGTTATGGACAGATTTTAAAGCTTATGATAGAAAATGTAAAAAGAGCTACTGTATATGATTAATATAGGCTTCTTGGCATTGCTCAGGTCCTCTAATTCCTCGGGGACCTAAGCGGCTGCTTAGCTTGATTATTAGTTAAGTCCGCCCCTGGTCAGAATGTAAATTCACATTCAGACTGTCTGCAGTTTTTGCTCAGACCACCACCTCAGACATAAGCAAAAGAGCTGTTATGCACTATTGAAAATTTTAGATGAAATAAAGCACTGTGCATTATTTGTGCACTATTTTAATAACTGCTGCTTCATTTGGGCGTATAAACAGTCTGGTATAATATAAAACGTGACTTACTGTGCAAATGGATGTACAGAACAGTGGGTCTGGCATCTTGCTTCAATCTGACTGGATTCTGAATATTGAAAACTCCCTTTGGGATTTGGCAAACATAACAAAACAAATATATATTTTTCTAATAGACTTTAATTAATTAATTTACTGTAGCTTGGTTCAAAACACATCTTATTCACTTAAAACCAATGAAAGTTTATTTATTAAAATTAAAAACTTAATGAAATTAGTTTAAATTAACAAAATTGAATCATGCTTAATTTAATTGAGCCCTAAATCATTTTTTTTTAGTGTAGTTATGTTATGTTGTAAGTTAAGCAACCATCTTTTTTGTGTTTATTTAAAATCTGGCCACATTTATTAATGTTATTATGTCATTATTTAAAATTTTATGCAGTTATTGTTGCAATTATCAAAAAAAAAAGGGGGAAAAAAAGATAAAACTAAATACCTAATGATTTTTTAATTATTGTCTGCTAGGGTTCTTTGATGAGCTTTAAATATTTCAAATGTTATAATGCAGTCCTTCTGGAAAAATAGGTTGGAAACCACTGATGAAGAGAATAACTTCCTTTTCAAAAGGACTCTGTGCTTTGCAACTTTGTCACAGCAATATAATGCATTAAAGGAAGTTGAGCTTAATGTGACCGCTTAAACTGTCAAGAGCGGTTACAAAAGTGAGCACCAAATTATATTGCATGACTACATTTTGGGCTGTTTTTGTAGGTTTAAAGCCAATGTCTACCCAAAAATACTCATGTTGTGCTATTGCATTATGTTACTCCAAAGTTGTATGTCATTTTTTTCTGCATAACCCAAAAGAAGATATTTTAAAGAACTCATTAGCGTCCATCTATTTGGAGGTATATAAAGAAAGCAGACTGTATCTTTAGGCTACAGCCCTGCCAAACATCTTTTGGGATCCTTAAAGTAATAGTCTACTGATAAATGAACATTTTGTTCCCATTACCTTTTGTTGTTTATTTGTCTTTGCAATGCAAGTCAAAGGAAACCAAAACTCTTTACTCTTATTATTTAAAAAAATCTTTCTGCAGAAGAAAGGGTGTCTTGCCTAGCTGCTTTCTAACCTAAAGACATAGTTTTTTTTTTTTTTTTCACGATGTTGGACGCCTACCAAACATATCAGGTTTCACCTCCAGACAGATGGATGCTCATTGGTTTGCTATCTGTCAGGAAACTCTGGCGTACTGCAAAAGCAAAACAAGCTTACCTGACAAAACAGACAATTTAGCCACTCTCTTCTGTTGAAGGGGGATTTAAAGAGCAGACGAGATCTTGTTAGAACTAAAAACCAAATTTACAGTCAAAGCACTACACCCATAACACAAATGGGTGTAGTTAAATATTGATGTAGCAACCATTAAAGCCTCTAAACAAACCTACGTGACGTGTATCTGATGATTGAAGGGTGTGGAAGGTCAGTAACTGTGTAGTCAGTAACTGTGTAGTTCCTCAAGTCATGATAGAAGACTGTATAGAGGCTATACGTAAATGTACACTTTTTGTCGGTTGATTTTTGGTTGTTTGAAATAGTTGTTTCATATTTACATTTACTCATTTAGCAGATGCTTTCATCCAAAGTGACAAACAATAGAGGATAAAAGATGCACTTAAAATCATCATAGAGGTGAATTGGAGCATATAGATTTTATGATAAATCTAAGTTACTAAATATGAGTCTAAAAATAAAATATTCAATTCATCTTTATTTGTAGCGCTTTTACAAATGTCAAATTGTCAAAGCAGCTTCACGTAGAAGATTATAGTGAATTGAACATATTGTATTTCCTTAAATTAAGCAACAGCCCTTCACATGTTTGTATTTCCTTTTTTCTTTTCTAGTGCACATTTTGATGCTTTTTAATTTCTTTATTTTTTTATTTTAAATAACATTACCTAAAAATTGAGCAACAGATTTTATTCATTTCTTGTATGTTTTTTTTGGATTTTATTTTGTAATATTTTAAAATAAATTGTAAAAATAAAGCAATAACATTTAATAGTTTTGTTTTCTTGTTTTTATACGCAGTTTTTGTTAATTAACTTTTGTGCAACTAATCGAATCGAATTACTAGCCCTTCATATTTTTTGTATTTTTTTATTTACTCCTGTAATTTTAAAGATGAATTTTCAGCTTCATTACTCCAGTCTTCAGTCACATGGTCCTTCAGAAATCACTTTAATATTAATAATAATAATAATTATGATGATGATGATGATGATAATAATAATAATAATTATTATTATTATTATTATTGTTATTATAAATATTATTATTATTATCAATAATAATAATAATAATAATGAAGTAATAATTCATTTGAAACTACATACAATATGAAAGCAGTTATTTAAAGTTTTAATAAATATTTAATAATGTTTTTACAATTAATAAATGCTGCCTTGATGAACAGAATTTTCTTTAAAAAAGTAAAATAAAATAAACAAACTGACCCCAAACTTTTGAATTTAAATTACATTGCATCTACATGCCAACTGATTCTCATTAGATATTAAGTAGACTGTTAGGGTTGGGGTTAGGGTTAGTGTAAGTTGACATGTTCTTATCAAGTTTCTTTTAGTCAGTGAAATGTCTGTTGTAGGAGCAGTATCAACAGATATTAAGCAAATAGTCTACTAATACTCAAATGGAACATCTAAATAAAGTGTTGATCCAATTTCAGGCAGCCCGGTGGCTTAGTGGTTAGCACTGTCGCCTCACAACTAGAAGGTCACTGGTTCGAGTCCCGACTGGGTCAGTTGACATGTGTGGAGTTTGAATGTTTTATCTGGGTTGGCGTGGGTTTCCTCCAGGTGCTCCGGTTTCCCCCACAGTCCAAAGACATGTGGGTTAGGTGAATTAAATAAACTAAATTGGCCATAGTGTATAAGTGTGTGTGTGAGAGAGTGAATGTGGCAGTGTATGCATATGTCCCAGTACTGGGTTGCAGCTGGAAGGGCATCCGCGCGTAAAAACATATGCTGGAGTAGTTGGCGGTTCATTCCGCTGTGGTGACCCCTGATAATTAAAGGACTAAGCTGAAGGAAAATGAATGGATGAACCAATTTCATTCAATTTTACTGTCTTTTTATCATAGCAATATAAAAGTTCTTGTCTGTTTGTGCGAAATTAAAGCACTTTGATACTTGAGACTTGCCAACTGATTTCTTCCATTCATCCACATTCCATTTCTAATTATTCAGTTTAATTATTTTAATAACTGTTCAATTACCGAAGTTAAAAATCAGCATTAATCAGCATCCATTTTTCCATCCACATTTTCTATTCCCTTGTCAGATTACAGATTGTCTTTTTGTCGTCTTTTCTTTCTCTCTTAAGTAAACATGCCCCTGCATTTTCGTTTATTCAGTTTGCATTTTCTTCCTTAACTAATTAATTCATCAAACCACAGCCTTTCTTCTCCTCTCAGATACACTCTTGATTAATAACAAAGGCAATATTGGCGATTTCGCATCCACTTGCGAATGCACTGAACCGGGAGTTGAGTAGAAGTGTAAGAGCAGGCCCATGCGGGTCCAGCGCCGTGGTCTCTTACATCTGATGCACTTCACAGAGAAAGGCTGATCAACAGTCCACCTCTGCTCCTTTCCCATTCCATTAACATTTAATGCTGTCATCGCGTCCTCTGATAAGCACATCTCCCCCACACGAGCTGATGAAGGCCACTCACCCACCACACTTACTGATACGCTTTTATTTGATCGTATGAATGCACTATTATAAGAGACGGAGAGGGAGAAAGGATTTGGAGGTAATATTAAAATGGATTAAGTTTAATGAGCTTCAGTGATCCTTATGCAACTGTCCAAGTAGCACATGATATCGATATGTATTTTTTTAATACATAATAAAAAGACGTGATTAAATAATTACAGACAGTGCTGGACCACTAACAACATGGTCATCATATTAGTTTTTTTTTTTTTTGCTCCCTTTATCTTTTTTCATCAGTGGTTTGAGGTCAGAATCAGTCTTTTCAACTGCTGTGGTCATTATGATGGCAGTTTGTAGGCTCTGATTTTTGTGGTGATGATAACGGCGGCTACTTGTGGCACACAGCCAGTGAACATTGATTCAGATGCCTCTGACATTTTACCCAGCGCTGTGGCAGAGCAAAAAAACAAGCGTGCCCACATCGTGTGCTTAGCGGAGGGCTAAAGAAGTCGATTTGTCATTGTGCTGGTTCTGTTCTGGGCTTCAAAGGGAGGTCGAAGCAGTACTGTTTGGACTTAGTTACTGAATCAAAAACTCGCCAAAAACTCTTTTGTTATTCGGCCTTCCTGTAGTGGAGCACTGGGGGCATTTTAAAACCCCTCTGTACTCTGAGATTTCCCAGAAATGTAGTATATTTTTTAAAAACTTCAAATAGTTCACTTGTTATTCACTTAAAAGGAAAAGTTTGCTCAAAACTGACAAGTCAGTGATTATTTATTCGCCATCATGTCATTATTTTCTTTCTTCTGGAACCAAAAAAGGGGGATTTTTGTGCCATAAAGTTCCAATGCGGTGTCTTCATTAATGTCCCATGTGTTTCCATGCGCTAGTGTTAATGTCATGCAAGTGTACTGAAAATCATACTTAAGTAAAGTACCATTACTTGCCTAAATTTATTGCAATAGACGTATCTGTTGTAAATATTACTCAAAGTATGAGTAAAAAGTAGCCTTTTTAAAAGTACTCAAGAGTAATGAGTAGTGAGTATTCAGCTGTAAAAAGCTGATACATTTACATATAATTTGTGGATGTGTGTAAACGTAACATTCTGTAGTGCATTTAGTTATTGCCCAGCAGGCACACTATGCCATAGGATGTTAATATTGGGTTAGATTTAGGTTGTGATGTCAGGTGACCAAAATTCAATGTCTAGCCAGCATCTAAGGACAAATGACATTGAAATTGGGTTGATTTTAAGTTGTGTTAGAATTCAGTGTCGACTCAACATCTTAAACCAACGTCATATTGATGTTAAATACTGACATTTATTCATCAGGTATGGAAACAAAAATCCAACATGACGTCATATTGGTAACGTCCACACAACGTCAAGCTGTACCATCATTAGACATTGATATTTGGTTGATTTCAGGTTGGACATTGACGTTGGCTAGATGTAGAGTTCTGATTCAAACAAAATCCAATGTCCTCACGACATTGGGGTGCAAAGTAAATTGGCATCATGTTGACGTCTTGTGCCTGTTGGGTGTTTAAGGCCGTTTCGGTCATCATACAGTAAACATCCGTCATCTTTTTATCAGTGACATGCATCTAAACAGTCTTTGTGTCAATGCATGTAAAGATTTTGGACTTCTTGGACAATTTTAATGCTTGCAAACAGCTTGCTGCAATTATAAATCTCCCATGTCTCGAGGTAGTTGATTATGATGCGATTTACTTTCTATGTGTGATTTGATTTGACAGGAATCACAGGACTGATTTGTTTAATCCCCATAGACAAGAAAAAATTAAGTAGTGACTGCAGGTTAAAGACAAGTAGTGTAGTAAAACTACCGATACTCAAAAATATACTCAAGGGAAAGTCAAATTTTTTTAAATTTCTTTAATTACTTACAAACTACTCAATTACAGTGATTTGAGTATTCGTAGTTTGTTACTTTAAGTCACTGATGTCATGTAATTCCCCATGTGCCATGCTCCATGTGCATACTGTTGACATCATGTGATTCCTTTGTTCTGTTTTCTTGCCGTGTGTTAATGTTTCAGTATCTCCGCCTGTGTCTCACCCTTGTGTGTATTCAGTTCAATTATCAAAGTCAAAGTCAAAGTCAGCTTTATTGTCAATTCAGCCACATGTACAAGACATACAGATAATCGAAATTGCGTTACTCTCAGACCCAAGGTGCTTAACATTAATATAAAATATATATATAAAAAATAGTAGAGTTTAAGAAAAAAAGAAAATTTACAGTATATACATTGCACATAAATGTGGTCTAAAAAATATACATATGTAATAAAAATTGTAAACAATACAGTGACATTAAGGGCATATAGCAATGAGTGCAGAGTAAACCAGAGTTGTGCAGATAAAAAAAACAGTATAGTGCAAAAAGAACTTGTAAACATGATAATTGTGATAAAGTGACAGTGACATATTGGGAGGTAGTATAGTGTGTCTGCATAAAGTGACCAGTGCAGATGAGTGTGTGTGTGTGTGTGTGTGTGTGTGTGTGTGTGTGTGTGTGTGTGTGTGTGTGTGTGTGTGTGTGTGTGTGTGTGTGTGTGTGTGTGTGTGTGTCAGAGTCCAGAGGTGCGAGGGGAGGAGGTGCGTGGGGAGGGAGCGGGGAGCAGAGCTGGGAGAGAGTTCAGCTTCCTCTCAGCTTCCTCAGCTTCCTATGTCTCATGTGTTTGTACTCCTGTGTTCTCTTCAGTCTTTGTCCAGTATTGTAAACACCCCTTGTCATTCCTGTGTGTCGATGTTTCAGTGGTTGTGTTTTGTTAATAAATTTGTGTTGTTGTTTTTTTATATATTTCACTAGTTTCATGCATTTGTAAAGTGAGCAAATGTGACACGTTGTGAATTAGTACAAGGGTCAGAATGACAAAATATCACTTTGTTGAATGTCAGTATGACTTTTGGGCTATATTAAAAAGTCTACAGCTGAAAGCCACATTCAAAGAACTTGAAGTCTCCCTTAAATGCAGCTTTAAAGTCTATGTGAAATCAAAAAGCATCAGCACGTTAGTCTTAAAGATATCTATAAGCTAGTGTGCTCCAAAAACGGAGATAACATTTGCATTAAGAAGATATAAATACTCAAAGCTTGCCGTTTGTCACTTCAGTCTAAATGGATCAGAGATTTATTTATTTATTGACGTTACCTCATACTTCAATCTTTTGACGAATCAAATGCTTTCTAGTATGTGACATGCCCCGCCCTGTTTAAGATGCAACACTTGAGCTCAGTCATTCTCATTGGCAGAGCTGTGATAAAAAAACGCAATTCTACAGGCTGTTTTTTAAAAGGGGGGCGGAGCTTTTTATGTCCAGCCCCACACATTAAACAAAACTGCACATTTCAAAGGACTACATGGTCTTTACATAGTGCAATAGTATTTGGATACAGATTTGGATTTGTAAGCTGACACTACATATCTCAGACTTGCTATGTTAGACACAATGCACTCAATGGAGCTAGTGACATCACTGTAAGGGGTGTGGTTGTGTGTGTACATTAAAAAGCAGCGCATGCACAGTGTTGCCAGATTGGGCGGTTTCCATGACATAGGCGGGCAGTGAAAATTTGGGCGGTTTTGCAACAGCCTGCCCGCAACACTGTGCATATAGCTCACCTTGCACCTGCACCTAGTCTGCATTCAGACCCCTCTCACGTGGTGCATTGTATTCTTGGTTTTTAGAAAAAATGTAAAAGAATAAAAAAAGATATCTCACACATCTCAAAGACTTGACTGCGGTTAAGATGAATTGGTGGTCAGTTAATGTGTCATCTTTAAAAAAGGGACATAGGATACATCTTTCTACGTCGTTGTTTAGGAAGTAAAAATCTACACAACACATTAGGTTAGGGTTAAAAGAATTGTTGACAAGCATATAACATTCCAGAAATATGTATCCTTGCAATAGAGCTTTTAAAAAAGTAAAAAAAAAAATCCCCACAGGCAGTTTATTATGAAAATACGTCAAGTGAAAATATATTTGTATGACACATTTTGTATTCATCTAAAACATATTATGGTTTACATTCCAAAGCAACTTATGTAAATGCAAGCAAAACACTTACTGGTGGTGGTGTGGAGAGACCCACTCATGATTGAGAAGCGCTTTGGGTGTATGACCATACATGATAAATGAGCTATATAAATACACACATTACACCACAAAGCATACACGCGTTTATATCCATGATGAGTGAGTGGATGGTTATTCATGTAGCAAATTCCCTACAGCATGTATCACTATTACACTTTTAATGCTGTAAACTGTAGTCTTTTGGCTTTTTCTGGCGCATTGTAAATTTATATTAATGTTTATTGTCCTTGTCAAATAAATCTTAAAATAAAATAATGTGGCTCTTTGTGAATGTAGAAGGTCTGCAGAGTTTAAAATGTCAATGTTCATTCATTCATTCATTCATTCATTCATTTCCTTTTTGGCTTAGTCCCTTTATTAATCAGGGGTCGCCACAGTGGAATAAACCGCCAACTTATCCAGAACGTTTTTTTACGCAGCGGATGCCCTTCCAGCCGCAACCCATGCCTGAGAAACATGCACACACACCTATTCATACTCATACACTATGGACAATATGAAAGCCTACCCAATTCACCTGTACCACATGTCTTTGGACTGTGAGGGAAACTGGAGCACCCGGAGGAAACCCACGCGAATGCAGGGAGAACATGCAAACTCCACACAGAAACGCCAACTGACCCAGCTGAGGCTCGAACCAGTGACCTTCTTGCTGTGAGGCGACAGCACTACCTACTGCGTCGCCGGTCAACGTTCATGACGAATAAAATTATTGGTTTTTAATTCACCAAAAAGAATTGTCAGGAATTAGTTTTATGTCTGTAATGTATCTATATCTCTGACACATTTGCATAAAACCAATCTATCCTCTTTATTGGCTGCTTATGAATAATTTCTCAAACTTGAATAAATCTCTCAAACACTGCAGCCGGTGTGTGTAGAGCAGAGAATAGTAATAGAATCAGATATTTTTCAGTCACTGACTTTATCTGATTTTTAAAATAAGACCTGAATGATTTATTCCAAACTGATTCAGAACTAAAGGTCAACTCACTGGAAATGAATTTTAGTGAATAACATCTTAAAAGGATATTTTCCCTCTAAAATACAAATTTTCTGTTAATTTACTGACCTTAAGGCCATCCACGATGTAGATGACCTTTTTTCTTCAGTAGAAGATTAAAACAGTTTTTGGGTAAAACTTCAGTCCTTGGTGATTCACATAAGATTTTTTTTACTCCTAAAAGTTCCAGCAGCCTTTGAGTTGCTTTTTATGAATCACCAAGGACTACAGTTTCAGCTGAAAAACTTCTGCAATGTTTTACTGAAGAAAAAAAGACAGATCTTGGACATCCTGAGGGTAAACTAACAGTGAACTCTGTTTTGGATGAACTATGCCTTAACTTTCAGTCTATTTATCTTGCAACAGTATTAAAAGTCGCATAAAGCACAATTCTAGACTTCTTATTTTTCTTTGTGTGTTTTTGTTCAGACTTTTTCTGAAGTTTAAATGCTCTACGCTGTAAAATATATTCAGCAATTAACAAGTTTCATATTTTGTGGTTCACATGGTGTTCATTTATGCTTATGAATTGCATCATGGGAGCTTTATCTCTACTCTGTCGACTTTTGATGTTAAAAATATAACTCCACAGATTATCAAAGTGACATTTATTTGCATTTCAGTAGTTTGACACAAGATATTGTTTAGGAAATAATATTAAGAGAATTTAGTCTGTAAAATAAAAATAAAAAAATGTACTGGCAGTTTGTCTGCAAATTTTTATACTGTAATTTACAATACAAACACGGATAATATTACGGGGGCCGAGAGAGCTCAACATGCTGCAATTAAAAGAAAACACATGCAATTACAAAAAATGCCTGTTTGACAGCACACGTGCTGCAAATTCTCACAATGCATACACATTTTTAAAAAATGTTCCGCATTTTCCCACAACGCAAACAAATTAATGAAACCTGCTGCATTTTCTCACAACACAAATAGAACAGAACAAAAATGTTAAAAGTGGATCCAAAAACGTGACAGATGCTGCTGTGCTGTGACTATTGCTCAGTGAAGTTGTAGGTGATCTTTGAAAGGTGATTTTTTTGTTTGTTTGTTTATTTTATTATTCAGATTCCTGTGTCATTGGTATTTATTAGCCTAAAAACCATAACCTAAATAGAGGGGTCCGTCACGTTTTAGGGTCTCCTTGAAACATTTACGATGTGTTGTGTGGAAGTGCAGTATGTTTTGATTGTTTGCGTTGTGTAAAAAAGCAGCACATTTTTAAAAATGTGTTTGCGTTGTGAGGATTTGCAGCATGTGTGCTGTCAAATCTTTTCTTAATTTGCTGGCGTTTTTTGTAATTACATGTGTTTTCTTAAATTGCATCATGTTAAACTCTCTCAGCCACCAAACAATGTATCACTTCAAACTATTAAAAATGTCAACAAGAGTCACTTTTCAAATTTCTCAAGATCAATTTTTTTTGAGGAAAGAGCAAGATTCCATAATTCAATTAAACGTAAAAAAAAAAATGAACTGCCAAATATTTATTTACAAATATACAGTTGAAGTCAGAATTATTAGCCCCCCTGAATTATTAGCTCCCGATTTATTTTTACACCCAATTTCTGTTTATCAGATTTTTTCAACACATTTCTAAACATAATAGTTTTAATAACTCATTTCTAATAACTGATTTATTTTATCTTTGTCATGATGACAGTAGATAATATTTTATTGGATATTTTCAAGACACTTCTATACAGCTTAAAATGACATTTAAAGGCTTAAGGTTAATTAGTTTAACTACTGTAGGCAGGTTAGGGTAATTAGGCAAATATATTGCCTATACAATATTGTACAATGATGGTTTGTTCTGTAGACTATCGAAAAAAGTTTAGCTTAAAGAGACTAATAATTTTGTCCTTAAAATGGTGTTCAAAAAATTAAAAACTGCTTTTATTCTAGCCGAAATAAAACAAATAAGACCAGAAAAAAATATATTATCAGACATACTGTGAAAATTTCCTTTTCCTGTTAAACATAATTTGGGAAATATTTAAAAAAAGAAAAAACAATCAAAGAGGGGCTGATAATTCTGACATATTTTATACTTATAACAATATTTTGCAGTGATGTGCCCGTTCATTGTTATTGCAAGAAAAGTGTCTGAATATGTCTGTTTGGGCGGCAGCACTGTAGCTCAGTGGTTAGCACTGTCGCCTCACAGCAAGAAGGTTGCTGGTTCGAGTCAGCTGGACCAGTTGGCATTTCTATGTGGCGTTTGCATGTTCTCCCCATGTTTATGTGGGTTTCCTCTGGGTGCTCCGGTTCCCCCCACATTCCAAAAACATGCGCCAAATGTGTTATATGTGTATGAGTGTGTGAATGTGAGGGTGTTTTCCTGTGCTGGGTTGCAGCTGAAAGGGCATTCGCTGCGTGATGCATATGCTTGAATAGTTAATGGTTATTTCCACTGTGGCAACCGGTGTTAAATAGGGGACTAAGCTGAAGGAAAATGAATGAATGAATGAGCTTCTGTTTGATTATGCTTGTAGCTCAGAAATGGCACACTTCACCTGTACTTTGATGGCTACTGTATTTGTCCTGGCGGCACTGTGGGGGTTATAGTGTTGCTATAAATGTAGCAGTGTTTGTTTGGAGAGCTGATCTTTCCCATGAATTTGATTTATGAATTCTGGTAAACGAAGTGTACTTTGAGATTTTCATCACGTATGAGAGATGTGATTGGACTAAAAATGAACCTGACAAACATGCTCTGAAAAACACTTTTATGTGGCCTTTAACCATTTCAGATCAACACAACATAGCCACTCATCTCAGTATAGGCAAACAACAACCCTGTATACGGACTAGTTCTGAGAATATCTCCAGTCTTTTCAGATTATTGTGCAAAATGTGTGAATTTAAGAACAGCTGTCAAATGGTGACTTTTTTGCAGGATAATAAATATATAAATATACTAAACAAATGAACAAAAAAAGGCTTCTTGTGTTGTGGGCACATGCTGCTTTCTTTTGCTTTTTTCTCTTCGATTATCAGTAGAGCTTTGATGAGTCCTTTTGTGTGTTCGGCTGGGTATGTGTGGAGAAAGTGTTCTCTTCTGCTAGCAGTGTGACTCCAGCATCCATTAACCATTCTTAATCATGATAAGAGCTTCCGAATATTCCTGAGAGGATGAAAAGAAGCTGCCCCCCTTATTATTGCCAATGCTTTAACAATGCACCACCCTCAGTTAAAAAGATTGCAGTTTACAGTTTGCATTACAGTTTGTCTAACCTGCATAGAGTGGGGGGCATGTCCATGATAGAAGGTGTAGGAAACTACTGGACATTGACTTCCTCCTGTTGTTTCGGATGCACTTACTGTATATATACTGTAGATTGTTGATGTGACCTTGCATTTTCACTGTCACACATGGCAAGAATGTTTATAGACCATTTTAATGTGGTGATGTCATTGGCCCATGAACATTTCCTGCTTGTTTTCAAGCCATTTCATAACTGTAACAAGAAGCAATTCAATCATAATGCAATGTTAAAACAGATATTATAACATTATTTAACAAATAAATACACATTTTGATTGGATGACCCTTGGTCGACATCTAAGGACAATAAGATGTTCCACAAATCATTATAAATTTACTTTTGTGCCTGAGGCAATTAGGTTATGTAATAAATGTAGTTAATCGATGGACTATTATTTGTTTTTTGTACTTGTGTACAAGTGTTGATGTTTATCGTGTTAAGTGTGTCATTCTTGTTATACTATATGTGAAGCACCACCATGTCGAAATGAATTGCCCCGAGGGGATTAATAATGTTTTAAACTAAACTAAAAACTAAACTAAACTTATTCATCAATATGTGGCTCTTTTAGAATTCTCGGAAGCTGTAAAAATTAAAAATGTAAAACTGGGAAAATGTTTAGACCATTGTTTTTGTTTACATTCCTCAAAATGGTCTATAACTAGTATTGTCATCGTGTTCACCTGCATACGAGAGAGTGACAGCAGTAAAAACAAATGCTGAATCGAAACTTTTTCAAATTCTGAATCAATAAAGGAGTTACTTTATTAACTTTAATTAAGGATGACACCATGGCTGAAGTATTTCTTTTTGACAGGTCATGTTTTGTTTTGAAACTACTTTGGTCACGCGAAGCTGATGTAGATTCTGTTGATTTTTTTTTACAAATGGTTTATATGCACGGACGTGTTGTTCAGCCACTAAAATCCTGTGGCGAAAGATTGATGTGACTATTTTCAGTTTCACAAGGAAACTTTTACAGCATTGATAATGTAGATTTTAGTTTAGTTTAATGAGTAAATAGTGCTATTTCGCCTAGCTTGCTTTACTAAGCTGAAGTTGGTTTTATTTTCACATTGATTTATTTCTGAACAATGACAACCTGTGACGCGCTCCCTATTTTGTTTACAATGCTGCTCTGAATATTCGGTGTAAAATAGCATGTAAATATGGCTTAGTAATAAGTGTAACTCCTGCATGCCGTGACCAACCACTAAGCATACAGTAGTCGCTTTAGGACAAAGTGCATGAGAGAGAGCGATCTCGCCATGCATGAAATATTGCACATTATGTTTGCTTGCTAACTACTCAACTGTAAGTGAGCTAGTTATAATACAGTTTTTCATTCAGAATTTAAGTATTATGAAGTACTGTAAAGTTTTTTAACTTTGGATTGACATGATCTAGTGGGTTGTCTACTGTCATCTTTAAGGTGCGCGTTCCTGTTTCAGGAGGCGTGGCTTTGGCGGGTAGGGAAGGGACATTTTGGCAGATCTACTACTGCGCCTTTAATACCTCAGACTTTATTATACAAGTGGCTGTTTAAGTAAATGGCAATCTTTTTTTTTCATCCTTATATTTCTAAAAACATGGAAACTTGATACATTTTGCCACTAAAAACCATGTCCTCTGGTGTGGCACTATATAGTATATGCTCATTTAAAATCTGCAATTCCATGAAAACTTTAACCATTTGAAGGATCTCATTCATTACCATGTGACTGAAGCCCATGATATGCACCTTATTTACATATTTATGTTTTTTGGAACACTATAAAATTGTTAACTTTTGTTGTCCTTTGTTGTGACAGCCCTATTTCTCAAAAATGTCTAACAAGTCTGACAAGTCATGGAGAAAAATATACAATATTCATAATTTTATTAAAATAAATAGCACTATATAAAGATAAGTTTCCAACAATGAAGACCTCTCACCATGTTTGTATATTATGAAGTGTTGTTTTTTTATTATAGAACATTATAGGTACAGTTCAGTAAAAAGTAAAAAAAAACAAAAAACATAATAGATAATAATTAACAGATGAAATACATAATAAAATATGTAGTGAAAACATTCATTTATTTATTTTCCTTCGGCTTAGTCTCTTTATTCATTAGGGGTCGACACAGCGGATTAAGCCACCATCTTATCCAGCATATGTTTTACACAGCGGATGCCCTTCCAGCTGCAACCCAGTACTTCATACACACTCATTCACACACATACACTAAGGACAATTTAGTTTATTCAATTCACCTATAGCGCATGTCTTTGGACTGTGCGGGAAACCGGAGCACCCGGAGGAAACCTACGCGAACACGAAGAGAACATGCAAACTCCAGACAGAAACGCCAACTGGCCCAGCCAGGACTCAAACAAGCAACCTTCTTGCTGTGAGGCAATAATGCTAACCACTGCGCCACGCATATCTTAGTTACATATTTACCATTTGGAACCACTAAAATTGTTAACTTTTGTCTTTCTTTGGTGTGACACCTCCATTTATCGAAAATGTCTAACATTTCTGACATTAATAGAGAAAAATATACATATTATTCACAATTTCAGTAAAATAAGTAGCTCTAAATGACGATAAGTGTTCAAAAATCACTTTACTTAATTTTTGACATACTATAGGACATTTTTACATTATAGGACACATGTTATTGTAGGTACAGTTTAGTAAAAGGCACAAAAAACAAAAACAATAAAGGAATTATCAATCTAGGAACCCCTTATTTTCTCAAACAACAGACCCAAAACTACATAGATATTTTTTATATCCAAAAAAAAATTGTTTTTTATTGCCTCTTTGTGAACTACCCATATAGACAAGCTTCAGTTCTACTGCACAGGAAATAAAGAGTGACATCCAAGTTTTTTTTTTTTAAATGTTCCTTTTTTTTTTACTTGCGTCATAAGATCACAGCACTGCAACAGCACTTCCACATTCCCACTGAGAGGAAACGCGATTCATTTACAAGCTCCTACAGGAAATTCTTACATTTATACGACAATGGCCACTGAATGACTGTGCTGTTTTTTTTTTTTTTTTTGGATGTCTTTCTGTGCATGCTAATGGGATAATTTGATAATTAGGGATAATTGGAGGTAGGACAATCTGAATGGCATTACAACATGCAAATTTAGAGTTTTAGCTCAAATACATTTAAAATGATATGAATGCAAAAAAACAGTTTATATCATTTACTAATGTCATTTGGAATGTATTTATTGTGAGTTCTGGTTACATTGACATCCATTCTCTGGACAAAAATGCTTCTTAGGGTGTAGTTTAAAGGGATAGATCAAACTAAATTTTTATTCTGTCATCATTTAGTCTCCCAAATGTGGTTTTAAATCTTTAGGGGTTTCCTTTGTTGAACACAAAAGAAGATGTTATTCAAAATATCTTCTTTTGAATAAGTGAAGTGTGAATGGATGATAACAGAACTTTAATTTTTGGGTGAACTATCCCTTTAAACCCCAAGAGCCACATTTAGTAAACTGGGCAATTTAGCACACCATAAAAGCGCCAATGGGACTGGAAAGTAATGTGAGTCACTAATGAACACAGGTGCAGCGGCTAATTTTTAAGCACATCACATAAACCAGCACAAATTAGATCTCAAACAAGAGCCAATGAGGTGCACGGAAATCAACACAGATGCAAAGCGGGTTAAAACATGCTCATTTAGGTGCCAAATAATGACATAAATACCAAGTGTTTCACTGCGTAAATCCTGTAAATCCCACAAAGATGGCAATTAGGGTTTGGATTGACGCAAGATAGTCTTGTCATAAATTGGCCCCAAATCCACAGTTTATTTATAAAGATTTTTAAATGAAAAATTTTCCATCCTTTTCTGCTGAGAACACTTGCCACTGTCTCCATTGTCTTTCTGTTTTGAATAAACATGAGATACAGTTCACCTGTAGTATATCTAATATATATATATTGCTCTCATGAATCTATTATAGGTTTGGGGGTACAGTATATTGGTTTGGCTTAGTGTAAAGTAACTAAACAAAACAAATAAGACTTTCTACTGAAGAAAAAATATTATCAGACATACTGTGAAAATTTCCTTGCTCTGTTAAACATAATTTAGGAAGCATTAAAAAAAAATCAAAGGGGGGCTAATATGTCTGACTTCAAGTGTATATATACTGTAAAATTATTTTTGCCAGACATGTTCTGCTTATGTCTAGTTAGTCACTGTATTATGCAACACAGGTTAATTGTAAAGCATACCCCATATACATTTATGGAGAGCGTGAATTATGTAGCCAGAGGTATGTATGACTCACCTTTAAAACAAAAGCTACAGAGCAGTATGATGCTGCCGACGGCTTCTGTTTCTTTACACAACACCAGCTGACCACTTACCTCCATGTGGATGACTTTTCCGCTATTACCAGTTTGTCCAGTGACACCAAATACGTCAACAAACTTGAGACGCAGAGAGGAGGTGACCACAATGATTGGTTAGTCGGTCAGTCAGTCAGTCAGTCAGTCAGTCAGTCAGCAGCGGCCTCTGGTGGTTTTATGCAGGAACAGCAGATGTGAATGGCACTCGAGACAAATTTGAGATTTACTGTAGACTACTTTTTTCTTTTTATTTTAAGACATTAAGACACTTCTTTACTGCAAGATTTTACCAAGTAAAATTTTCTCACCTCATTGGCAGATATTATTTCTTAAAAATGTCAACAGAAGAATTATAAGTTTGAAACCAGTAAATTATGACAATTTTTATTCTTGGGTAAATTTATATACAGTATAATTTTCTTAACTTAAAACTAACTAAAAAACTGTTTCCTGTTTGCATTGTGGGATATTGGAAATGGAATTTTGACAAAGTGACTTTCATCAACATGTTTAGTCATTTGAAACACTATTACACACACACACACACACACACGCACACACACACACACACACACACACACACACACACACACACACACACACACACACACACACACACACACACACACACACACACACACACACACACACACACACACACAGGGAATACAGAGCTAGTAATTTAAAATAACACTATTCTAAAAAGAATGGTGTTGTGATACTATTTTGTGCATAAACAACATATGCAAAGTTACAACACTCAAAGTTAAATGTGAAGAGAGGTGTTTTCTTTTACTTTTTCTTTTTTACTTTTCTTTTTAAGGGCTTCAACAAACAGCTAGCGGGACTAAAATGAGCTTCAAATCAAATTTGCATAAACCTCTCATCCCTGGAGGACAACTTTTCCTTCAACATGCACTTTGGCGAGCAGCGAATCAGAACACACTGTGACAGCCGACCAATTAGAGCCCATTGTAGATTTCTAAGGGAGGGGCTTCACAACAATATTTAAAAAATAAAGCATAACCATGTAACAGTGCACAAACACAAGCAAGCCTTTGAAAATAGGTGATCGACCACCCGTTTAAAGCCTATTCACTGAAGACTCAAGTACAAAGGATGCCAGTAAATTAGGTAGTTCGCATCATTGATTTCTAATTATTTATGTAAATGGGTATCATCCATTTGAATAGTTACAAATAACTTGTGAAAGGTTTTCATATATTTTGGATGACGTTCTCATTGAAAGGAGCTAAGCAAATAACTCATATAGCTTTAATTTTCTTTTACATCAGATGTGCTCAAACATACTTCTAAAGCTTTAGTATTTGCCCATTATATTTGAAGACAGCCTTTCGGCACCTCAGGGATTTAGCTGAGCACTTTCAGATCCCACAGGTGCATTACGGTGTGGACCTACTGACAGGCCAGATGCCAGAGAGGAAATCCTTTGGGACTTCAGGTGAACTGAGAGTCCAGAGGTGTGTGTATTTATAAATGTTTGATAGTGTGTTTGTCCTGGCTCATGACAGGCCGCACGAAGGAAGATTTTATTTGGTGCAAAAACCTTCATCTTGTTCTGTAATCATCCACTATACAGTTAAAAAGCCGAAATGCCATGATTATTTAAATGAAGTAATTCCTCCTGGTGCAAACATGTTGCTTTCTTTTGATGTAAATTAGGCTTATTATAGATTCACAAAACTCTGCAGCATTGCATCTGCGGTGTAATTATCGTCACGCTAATATCTTTCAGAGAAAGCAGGCAGTATTTCATTCCGAATCAAAATGTTTGTGTTTGCATTATCAGTTGATGATTAAAATCATTATGACAACAAATGTTTTTGTTCATTTATTTTGATAAGTTAATTTGACTGATTAAAGTTAATTTGATTTATTTAAAAAAATTAAGGCAGCAATGTTTTTATGAATGTTTATTTTTTTAGATTTACTTTATTGTTTTATTTTGTATTCATGTTTGTATTTATTTAGGTGTTTATGCATTTATTAAAGTGTTTATTGATACATTTATTTCTATTTTTCTATTATGTTTATTCACAGTTTCATTTCCTTCGGCTTTGTCCCTTTATTCATTAAGGGTTGCCACAGCGGAATGAACTTATCCAGAATATGCATATAGTTTATTCAATTCACCTGTACCCCATGTTTTGGACTGTGGGGAAATCCGGAGCACAGCAACAATCTTGTTGCTGTAAGGCAACAGTGCTAACCACTGAGCCACCATTTTGCCCTTTATATATAACTTGTTTGTATATTTTTAATAAATTTATTAACAGTAATATTATATATATATATATTTAATACTTTTATTTTTATGTATTAAATTCAATTTATTTATTTTTTTTTCTTGACCTTTTTTCTTAGTGAATTCCGCTAAGTGTGTTTTATTTATAAACTAATTTCAATCACTTGCTCATGATTGATCACAGCTGGTCCCGCATCAGCTTCACATATTGCGCCAATCAGATGAATACTAACTCACTATAAATAACCAGACTTTTCCACTTCAGTCATTTTTGTCTTGAAGAATCCCCCCTTCCACCCCTACTCCTCCCCTTCTCCTGATATCGCGACATGGCAGCCCACTGGTTAGCACTGTTGCCTAACAGCTAGACAAGAATGCCACTGGTTCAAGCCCTGGGCCAGGTGGCATTTCTGTGCAGAGATTGCATGTTCTCCTAGTGCTCACGTGGGTTTTCCCCAGGTTTCCTGGTTTCCTCCCACCGTCCAATGACATACATTATAAGTAAATTGACCAATCCAAAGTGGCATCATAAGACAAACTCCTAGCCAGCTCTCAGCTATTTCTTACACGTTCACAAGCAGGGGAGTTCTCGAGACCTGCCTGAGCTCAAACTATCCTCTTGCCCTTTAAACCGAATGTAGTCCCGGGCTCGAGTATATTCTGAGCTCAGGGCTCTCTCTCGGGACAGCATGCCAAATATGCTTTATTATCAGTCATCAGCTAAGTGTGAACTCTTGAAACAAACTTAAATAATCTTTAAAAGGATAGTTCACCCAAAAATGAAACATTTTCCAACCCCAAATGGTTTCATTTATTTATGACTTCCTTTTTTCTGTTAAACACAGAAGAAGATACTTTGAAGAATGTTAGAAACCAGAAACCGTTGACTTACGAAACTTATTTTGCTTAATATTTTTTGTCAGTTTGACTGATAAAGTTAATTTGATTCAAATAAAAGAATTACAGTAGCAAAATTTTAATGTTTATTTTGTATTTATTTATTGTGGAATTTTGTATTTATATTTGTATTCATTTAATTGTTTATTAATATATTTATTTATACTTTTATTTCTGTTTTTCTATTTTGTTTATATACTGTATATTTGTATATTTTTCTTCATTTATTTAAAGTGACATTTTATATATTTAATCACATTCATTTATTTTTTTTATTTTTATATATTAAATAAAATTATTCTGTTGAAATTTTTCCTTTACCTTGCTTTCACAGGGAATTTCGCTAAACAAACTTAAGTGACGTTTTACAAACTAATTTCAAGAGGAGCATGTGATATGATTGATTGCAAGCCTACAATAAATAGAAAGATTTCACCCTTCTGCCTATTCTTCATTTTGAAAGAGAATCCCTTTCTACCCCATCTCCTCCTTTTCCTCCCATTACCAGGGGAAGCTCTTGAGACCTACCTGATCTCAGACTCCTTTATATTGTATGTTTATTGACTTGGTGGGAATCCTGGGCTCAATTATCTCCAAGCTCAGGGTTCTCTCCTGCTAATAGCTTCAAGCAGTATCGAAGTGCGAACTCTTGAAATAATCTTTAAAGGGTTCAGCCAAAACCGAACATTTACTCAATCTAAGTGGTTCTAATCCTTTATGACATACCTTTTTTTTCTCCTAAACACAAAAGTAGATACTTTAATGAATGTTAGAAACCAGAAACCTTTGACTTGCATAGTATGAAAAAAAAATAGAATAGAAGCCAACGGTTACCGGTTTCCAACATTTTTCCAAATTTCTTCTTTTGTGTTCTACAGAAACTCCAACAGATTTGTGACAAATGAGTAAATTATGACAGAATTTTCAGTTTTGAGTAAACTGTCAGAAGCATTACTGCAGACTTAAAAGGTTACTGGTTATGTTGTGTTTTGTTTCCTCAGATTCAGAGCTACATTCATCTGTCACAGCAGTGAGTGAAATATAGCAGCCGAGCATCTCGTGGCAGCAGCGAAAGTGCTTGTGGCCTCCAGTCTTTGACAGAGCATAAAGATAAAGCAGAGCAGACTGTCAGCTACTAGCCATTTACTCTTGGACACACCCTGACGTAAATCAATTAAGCTGTTAAAAAGGACAGCATGTTGTCTCCCTACAGTCAACACTAATCCTGACAGGCCTTTAAACATCCCTGAATGGGAAGCAAATATTTATCTTGTTACTATTTGCTCCAATTAAGCAAGCAGGATTGTATCTGATAATGGCGATCTTCCTTTCATTCCTCTTCATAAATGATGCAAACAAAAGAAAGGATGTGATAAACCAGGTCTGTAAAATATTCAGTCTACAAAGTTATCCAATTATGAGACAATTAAACACATTTGCTGATTTATTTATTTATTTATTTTTTCAAAGCAGGGCAAATTTCACATTTTTCCTCTGGGACTTCTGGAAAAAGTAAATGAGCTGAGGTTATAATATCGTTCTATAATATCATATTTGTTTTTGTTCTATCGTATCATATTTATCATCTTTTTAGTGTTGTTTTAATTTACAAGCATGTTACTCACTTTGCAAAAGCCAAGAACTAATCACAGGAATCAGAATACAAAAAAGTCCTTAAGAGATAAAAGAAATTGTTAAGAGATGTAAGAGATACTTTTATATATTATATGTATTCATACTCACTAATTTAGTAATACAATATACACTTAATTAGGTACACCTGGTGCCAGATGGGCTGGTCTGTGTATTTCTGAAACTAGTGATCTACTGGAGTTTTCACGCACAACTATCTCTAGGGTTTACAGTGAATGGTCCTAAAAAGAGAATTCATCAAGTGAGAGGCAGTTCTTTGGGTGCAAGTGCCTTGTTGATGCCAGAGATCAGAGGAGAATGGCCAGACTGGTTCGAGCTGATGGAAAGGTAACTCTAACTATTTAACTATTTAGAGGTTATTTGACAGTAACTCAAATAACCACTCACTACAAGTGAGGTATGCAGAAGAGCATCTCTGAAAGCACCACACCGGGTGTCACTCCTGTCAGCTTAGAACAGGAAACTAAGGCTACAATTGGCACAGGCTCACCAAAATTGGACAGTAGAAGATTGAAAAAATGTTGCCTGGTCTGATGAGTCTCGATTTCTGCTGCGACATTGATTTTGTAGGGTCAGAATTTGGCATCAAAAACATGAAAACATGGATCCATTCTGCTTTGTATCAATGGTTCAGGCTGGTGGTGGTAGTGTAATGGTATGGGGGATATTTTCTTGGCACACTTTGGGCACATGGATGTGCATCCCACAAATATGAATCAACTGCGTGATGCTATCATGTCAATATGGACCAAAATCTCTAAGGAATAATTTCAGTACCTCGTTGAATCTATGCCATAAAGGATTAAGGTAGTTCTGAAGGCAAAAGCGGGTCCAACCTGGTACTAATAGGGTGTACCTAATAAAGTGGCCAGTGAGTGTAATAATATATGAATTTAAAATAAATGATATTTTGAAATTTAGTAGTTTAAAATATTATGTTGTACAAGAGTTTTTCTTAATAAATCCTTAGAATAAGATACTTCACTGTACTGTAATTTACAAAACCAACCCTTTTATAGCACATACTATAAAAGAGCTAGTAACAACTAGTTTACTGAAATATTATTGTAGATTCTGCATAATAAATATTATCGTGAGCAATCACAAATGATAATTCTGAGTATGCACATGTGGACATTTTCAGCCGCTCAACCTAAAACGAGTTTGACATCTCAGTTATACAGGTTATTTCTGCATATATAATGAACTTCATGTCAGTCTGACAGAGCACCAGTGCAGTTCAGTATCATCTCCCTACCATCATTTCATTTTTCATACATCCAGATAATCCTAAAAAAGCTCATATTATTGTGAAAAGCTGTTAAATATGAGACTTAACGATATTGTGAATGGTGTAAGGGTTAATTGAAAAGGAAGAAGGAATCGATATTGCCACCGCAAGGACTTCATTTGGCTTCTGCACTTCATCTCAGATATTGGAATTGCATTCTAGATCAACTATAAATCTCTGAGCACTGATGATAAATCTGGTCCACTTGTGTCCTGTAGCTGTAAATGAACTACTCTGCTACACCACAACAGACTGGTTCATCACATATCATGCAGTTATCCATTTCCACACTCAGTATGCTTATGTGGACAACAATATTCTGATATAAACACAGTGTTAAGACAATTGTAGCATGATGGCTCAGTGGTCACCTCACAGCAAGAAGGTCATTGGTTCCAGTTCCAGCTGGGTCAGTTGGCATTTCTGTGTGGAGTTTGCATGTTACACCCGTGTTTGCGTGGGTTTCCTCCGGGTGCTCCGGTTTTCCCCACAGTCCAATGACATGCATATAAGTGAACTGGGTAAACTAAATTGACCGTACAGTGTATAAGTGTGTGTAAATGACGCATGTAGAAACGCATCCGCTGCATAAAACATGTGCCAAAATAGTTGTCGGTTCATTCCACTGTGGAGACTTCTGATAAATCAGAGACTATGCCGAAGAAAAATTAATGAATGAAAAAAGATAATTGTATGATTAATAACCTACTCTCTCAAAAATAAGGTATACGCGAGCTGTCACTGGGGTGGTACCTTTTCAAAAGGTACACATTTGTACTTAATCAGATTAAGACATGGAGTTTTACTATTTTAAACCTGTTGTGCAATTTTTGGCCAAGATTTGGTCGTCCAAGCCAAATTTTGGAAATGCTGAAAGATTCCTATAATCCTAGGCTAAAATTTGTGGCCTTGGTGGGTTTGACATGTTTATTGACAGAGGATTAACAGCCATTGTGATTAGATATTCCTTTTGATGAAAATATGTCTGCGTCAGCATGACTTCTCTTATATGACGAGAATTAAATCAATAATCAATAGCAGTGCAGAACCTGATGATGCAATTAGCTTTAAGATTTGGTTGTCCGAGATAAATATTAAAATGCTAAAAGAATATTATATTCCTAGGCAAAAATTTGTGGCCTTTGATGGTTGGTTTGTTATGTTTATTGACAGACGATTAACGGCCATTGTGATCAAATATTCCCTTTGATGAAATTCTGCCTGCATCAGCGTGACCTCTTATGATAAGCTTTTAATCAATACCCAATAGCAGTGCTGATGGTGCAATCAGCAGGGCAACGTCAAACCACAGATATTGATTGAAGGCATGTTATGGGTAAAATTAACACTACAGATTGTTCCCGTTTGCTGTATAATTTCAGTTATGTTCAACTTTTGTTTGATTAAATTATGTTTAATATGTCATTTCAGAACACTAGTTGCTGAATTTATCATGGATTTATGCAGTCTTTTTTTTTTGGCATGTTTGATTGTTGTTTGTTTTGATATTATGGCAACTGTGATCTTACAGTGTTACCTAAAGATCATCGGAATTGTAAAGGGTAATTAATATTGGCCTTTAGTCACATTATTGAAGTGCAATATAGACATATGAACACCTTATGCCCCATTCACATTACGAGCGACTCTCAGTGGCAAAGCAACATTAGTCTGTTCATTTCAAGAGAGAGAGCTACTTCTGGCGACCTCTGTCTACTCGAGCCGCAGCGGCCATTGGCGAACAGGTGAGCGTGTCGAGCAACGCGACAAAGTTGAGAATCTTTCAACTTTATGCAAATGAATAGCGACTTTCTTGAACGATAGCACCAGTAAAGCTCACATGATCCTCTCTCTGCTCGCTCAGAGATTCTCCATGCTGTAGATCTACACAGACCTGCATTTGCAGCAGGTCGCCACACTGAGCTACAAAGTTGCTGCTTGTGTGAATGAGCCGTTAGTAGGACTTTTTACTGCATTTTGTGACATGATAAAGTGGCCAAAGTTTGCTCATATATTATGACAGATAATTAACTGGACTTTAAACTTTTTTAAATTGAAAAGGAAAACACTTAATAATTGACCATAATTGAGACAAACTGTATGTTGATATGTGAAACTCTGGAGGCAGCGTCAGGCAGCAACACAGGCTTATTAGAAATATGGGTCACACTTTATTTTGATGGACCGTTTGTTGAATTTAAGTTACATTGCATCTACATGCCAACTAATTCTCATTAGACTATAAGTAGACTGTTAGGTTGGGGTTAGGGTTAGTGTAAGTTGACATGTACTTGCAAAATTTCTTATTGTCAGTTAAATGTCTGTTGAAGGAGCAGTATTAACAGATATTAAACAGACAGTCTAATACTCAAACAGACCATCAAAATAAAGTGTTACCGAAATATGCACTTGTGAAATTGCATTTAAACAGTACATTTGACAGCAGTTTTTTAAGGTAAAATGATGGCTACAGGGCAGGCCAACAATTTAGTAAATTTTTTTTGTGCACAACACCAAATAAACCAGCCTATAAGACAACTATTTTACATTTGTCAGTTTAGTAGCTAATTCATACGTATTTGAATGAGTTCAGTCGTACGAAAATGTACAATTAAAAAAAGGAGGCATGGCACCCAACCCCGCTACTAAATTGCACAAATTAGATTGTATACGAATTAGCCACTAAATCAAAAAGTTACAAATTGCCATGAGATCTTGTTGAAAAAACACCACAAAACAACTGAACAATGTCTACTTTAAAAAAAAAACGGATGCCTCTTCTGTTTATCTCCATATGGACATCGTTTCTGGTCAGTTTGCTCAGTATATCACTTTCTACTATGTTGTTTTTGTGATGTTCTCAGGTTCGAGTCTGGTGAAAAACACAGCTCCACAAAAAAGATGAATGCACTGTGAAATCAAGGTAAAACTATGCAGTTGTAGTGCTCTTTACTCTTATGTTTGCTATTGTTTAGATTTAGGGAAGGGTTTAGGTTAGTGGTTCACAGTGATCTTTATGACAAGACCTGCTTTTCACATGGACATGTACAAGAAAGATGTGTTTCTTAAATGTATTCTGAATAACATATTTCAGATTTGCAAACATGTAGACAGCGCCCTCTAGTGGATTTGACTTTTGGAATGTGCAACTACACATACCCAGTGCAATGTAATTTACATTTTGCAAATAAGCAGGCTGCTTCACGCTTTCCCAATGAGTATGAGTTGGTATAAAAGTGTTGATCTATATACTATAAGTATGTAAAAACAGGAACTTGAAAGAAATATTCTAACAGCAGCTCATGTAAACACCTTAATCATAAAATTGTCTTATTCACAATAAGGTAAATAATTTGATTACTGACACTCATGTAAACATACACTGATAATGCAAACAGACAGGAAGAGTTGTTTGGGGATCTATTAACATAGTGAACATATTTGGGATGTGTTACCATATTATATGTAAAATGTCATCTGACCTGGAGTCAGATTTTGATGTTGATCTAGTGTGCAGGATCTGCTGCTGTATCATTATAAAGTGTTTGATGAGACTTCAGCGTGAAGTGAGTAAGCATGTTTTCACGTCAGTGGAGATGTCATAATCATCATCACCAGGACTGTTATTTACTTAGCAAGCGATCTTGAGTTCATTTGCATTTACACATGAGCAGTCTATCCAGTTGGGACATTTGCTAAAATACTCCTAATCATTTAATCGACCTCAGCTGTGTGTGGATTTCACTAATGATTTAAGTCAACAAGGCCACAGTGGAGTCAGTAATGGGGATTCAAACACAATCTGCATTTCTGTTTTACAAATGTTTGGTCTCATGTACAGCATGGGTTTTGAATATTAATTCAACGTTTTGTAATATTTGATTTTTATTATAATACATTTTGCAATGCAATTTATTTGGATTAATTATACACATTTAATTTAATAAAAAGTGACAAATTTATATAATATAATATAATATAATATAACATAATATAATATAATATAATATAATATAATATAATATAATATAATATAATATAATATAATAGTAAATCCAAAAAGAAATACATTTATTTGTCAAGTTTCATAGATTTCAAATAGGTTACAGCTACCAGCATTCTTCTAAGTATCTTATTTGTGCTAAAAAGAAGAAAAAACTCAAAGAAAAAAAGAAAAAGATTTAAAACAGAGGTTAGCCTAGGTTAGTCTAGCCGCCTCATACACTGACCATTTAACTGCTTAGTTCATGCACAGCTAAAGAGGTGAAATTTAAAAATAATCTAATAATAATAAATTAAACCGCGATTTCTCTTTTTTTTTTTTTTTTTTTTTTGATGAAAAATGAAATATAGCGTTACTAACCAACAAGGAAACACACATGGGCTGTGCTTCTACATAATTCATTCATAGAAAGAAAATGCCAGAAAGGGGAAATTGTTGGATTTGTGCCGAATATTAGCATGATTGACCCATAACAGTGTACAGTACTTATAACTGTCAGTATGTTTGTGTGCTTTTTATACAATTTCTATTCTAATTTGCAGTTTAAATGAAAAAAAAAAATAAACTGAAATGCAAATGAAGGTATAAAAAGCAGAAGTGAACAAATAGATTTTCCCTTCCAGCAAATATTAATCCGACACCAAATATAAAAGCAGACACTAACCTGCTATAATGTCGCGACCATTGACTAAATCTCTAAAAGACGGATGAAAACTTGGTGAATTGTAGCTCTGACATGGACATGAGGGTTATAAATGACTGAAAAACAGCTGCAGGTGAAGTATATTGACTGCAAGGGATCAGTTTGTGATCACATCTCAGTTTTGTTCTGTTGAAATGAAATTTTTTATATACGTAGCTTGAAACAGATGAAAATATGACTGCTATTAGTATGACTACTATTACGAGGGCTTAAACAGAGCAGTGCTCATAATTTCGAGCGGAAAAAAAAGAAAGCTGGGAAACATAACCTGCTTTGTATTTTTGTAGGAAACACAGTTTAGATCTTTTTACGGTAGGAGGTGTGTGAGTTATTGCCATCTATCACTGAATGTGTCAGGAATACCGAAAACAAAACCAACTTACCGCTGCTCTTTTAGTGCCCCTCACAGAGCTTGATCCACACTGGCAATTCTCCCCTTGGTTTTAGGTTTTGGAAAGGGAAAAAAATTCTACCGCCCTTTCCAAACTTTTAGGATACCGGGTGTCAGATTTGCACAATCCTTATGCACAGTGCTTTGGCTTGTTTCCCTCGCTCGAAAGCTTGACAGACCTCCTGTGCATAGCTACGGTTGCTAAGCCACGATTGGTGTGTGGCAGTTTTTGGGCATGGCTTAGTAAAGGGTTAATTGAGAAAAACTGTAACTTAATTTATTTAACTCTATATTTAACTCTGTTCAGATGAACGTCAGATTTACCACTATTTGCCACTACGTATTTTTCTCTTAAAGTCTTATCCTGCATGACCATAAGGTAGATCTCTTAACCCTTCGTAAGCAGAACTACAAATATTATACAAACATAGTAATACAAACATAAAAGGGTTTAACCTTTCAGATGTTTCAGTGTAAATCCTGATCTGATATCAACATCAAACCAGACTTTAAATGCAAAATATAACCTTAACCTCAGCTACCCCAAGCTACGCATCTTTAATCCAAGTTCAAAGGTGTTTTTTTTTTTTTTCTAAGCAGGACATTTTTCTTAGAGGAGCCAATTTGGACTCTCTCAAGAACCTGTTTGAATTGGGCCTGAAATGAAAACGACGCACTATCTGCCCAGTCCTGCGTGAGTCAAAGATGATTCTCAGCCTTTCATCTGCTCACCAAGAGGTGCATGAGTCACGCTGGCATATTAGTGTTTCCTTGGCAATGCAATATCTTTATTAGAACAGGAAGGAACAGGAAACACGGTTATTGGTCTCATATTACTTTCGTGTGCTAACCCTGGGCAACCCGTAGGTACTCACAGTCCTTGAAAAAAAGTATTTTCCTGAAAATTACGTTATCGGAGACTCCCTTGTTTAGAGGGATATAATGTTGAAGGTATTGGAGGAACATCTTGGGTGTTATGCTATCCATTATCTATTTTTTGATATTAGCATTAAATACCAGAGCCGTGGACGGTTGTTTTTGCTACTGTATTAATAAATTAAAATCATGATAATTGCTTCTTGTTTGTAACAAACTTTGTCTTCATCTTCCTGATCACTCCACATAATGTCCACATCTGAGATTTTCCATCTGCTGCACTCTCAAGAACTTCAAGATCTGTAAATTCTGCATATGAAATAGTTTCAGCAATGAATAAGTACATCAATATTTTTTATATAAAAAATTCAGTAACAGATTTTGAACCCATTGTCCATCCTAATGAACAGACATAAAAATATCCTGATCTAGAGCTTTCGAAAATTATAAAAAAATATATAAAGTTTAATTAGTAAGTCATTTTATTTCGTTTTTTAAAAAAAATTTTTTTGATTGCTTGTTCTTTAACATACAATCTATGAAATATTGGCAAACGTATCAATAAATATAAATGAAAACATTGTAAATGTGGCTTATGTCTCTGTCTGGAATAAAGTGATGCCATGCTGCTTTTCATTCATTCATTTTCTTTTTAGCTTAGTCCCTTTACTAATCTGGGGTTGCCACAGCGGAATGAACCGCCAACTAATCCAGCATATGCCCTTTCTAGCTGCAACCCATCATTGGAAAACATCCATACACACTCATTCACACTCATACAATACGGACAAATTAGCCTACCCACTTCACCTATAGCGCATGTCTTTGGACTAGGGGAAACTAGAGCACTCGGAGGAAACCCATGCTAACATGGGGAGAACATGCAAACTCCACACAGAAATGCCAGCTGACCCTGTCTAGGCTTAAACCAGCGACCTTCTTGCTGTGAAGCGATCGTGCTACCCACTGCTACACTACCCTAAGTGTAGTGGATTTATTTATTTCTTTTCTAGATACAGCATGCCAGGTCTTACTGCCATGTAATTGGATGACAATCATCCACTCTCATGGACTGAGGGCTTTAAATGAGATGATATGCTCAGGAAACAATAAAACATTGGCTGTCATGTGATGTCCATTGTAATGGACACAGGGTCAGTGTCTTAAGTTTTTGTTTGTTTTCATGAATAACCAAAGCTATCTTGGGACAATTCAGGACTTTTTGATGTAGTGCTCTTTGAAAATTACTCTGCATTTTAAGTTCTTCAACAAGAATTTGTAATTTGAAACAACAAAGTTGATAATTCAACTTATCCTGATTTTCACTGTCTCAACTTGTCTGTAATACAGTGTTTGTCCACTTGACCTAAAAACATATGCTAAACCAGCTTCCTTTAAGTTGCGCTCCATACTTCCAATCCAGCATGTGGTGGAATATGCACCATTAAGTCAATTTGAAAACTGCTAGTTAATTACAAGATTCAGAAGTCAGACAACTGGGATATTTTTCAATCATCACATCAGGTAAGTAATGCTGCTTCAAATTTGTGTTATAACTTGTAAAATGACTGATTGTCAATGTATTGTTCCCAGTATAAATGTTTCTAAAGCAGATTAGACCTTTGCTAATACTGTACATGTGGAGTTTTGCCACATTTATAAAGCTAAGTGAAGTTTGTTTTAGCTTTGAATTTGCAATATTTCAATGTGTACAAAATGATACCTGTCTAGTTCTCTGACTAATCTACTACGGATATTATTTTATATAGATCCTAATGGATCTCCCATTTATATTCAGTATAAAACATTTTGGAAAAAATTAACAGTTATTCATTTAAATGTATTTTTCTCATTTTAAAGGTTGTTTCCAGAGAGCAGACTGACTTAATAAAGGTGAGATTTTACCATTTCCTTTCATAAATGTACAGTTATCGAATATTTAAGAACAAATAATTTTAATAATTTACTGAAATTTGATTTTCTCATTCTAAAGGTTGCAGCACATTCCCAGAGGCCAGACTGACTTGCAACAGGTGAGATTTTAACAACATTTTTTTGTATGTTTACAGTAGACTAGGGGTGGTCCATAGTGTATTTTGTGTGGCTTGGTTGTGTTTATAAAATGCAAAACAATTTGTGCTCATGTTTCATTTGTAGAAAATCACTGTGGAGAGGTAAGCGTGATCAAACACCCAATCAGGGGGGAGAGCATGCTAGGAGCCCGGCGGCTAATCAGCGGGTCAATCAGAAATGATAAATAACACCTGTCTTTCTAGTGATTGGGCCGGAGAGACTCCCTTCTTAAGGAGAACGGGAGGAGCAGTCGGGAGAGGAGAGAGCACACACCCACACATACACCGATACATGTGTGGTGACAGCTAACAATAAATAAAATATTTTGCTTACCTGAATCACCGACCCTGTCTTCTTCTTCCCTCAACAACGAACTTTATTACAATCACCTTGTTTTTTCATTTATCTTACTTATATACTGCTACTCAGCTAACATGAAAACAACTGTCATATTTCCTACTTCCTCCAAAAGCCCACCCTAAAGAGACCTTGATTGGTCAGCTAACATAATGTGCTGTGATTCGCAGATCGGCTTCATGTCATCACATCACGCCCCTACAAGCACATGCTTTTGCACTGTGTAAACAGCAGCAGTTTGTGCTTTAATCCGACAGAAAATGAAGAGCACACAGCTGAACCTCACGCCCGCTCTCTAAAATAAAATCTGACAAGTGTCTTACACATATATTCAAAATAAGCAAGTGAAAGCAATATAAAACGTTTTGCGAGTTTGTTTATTGAGATGTAGAATGAAGGGAAAGCGGCCACATACAGAGACACTAAAAGTGGCTGCATAGAGCCGCTGCGAGTGTTTACAGCAGTTTGACAGATAAATATGAATTTGTAGCTAAATTGTTAGCGGTGCCAAACAGCATTTTCCATTGTTTACATCCTAGTTTACGTCCTCGCTACAACATCAGACACATTAGCATTAGAAACTGTGCATGTAATAATTTCCTCTGCCTCTCGCTGTCTACTCTTGCCTCGAGTCCTAGGCTGTTTCAGATTTGTTGCAAAATCAGCACCATGGGAGGTAGGGCGTTCTCTTTCCGTGCACCCAAACTGTGGAATGCTCTTCCCACAAACATTAGGAATGCTGGTTCCATGGACTGTTTTAAGAAGCTACTTAAAACTAAACTTTTTAAGGGTGTTTTTAAATTGTGATAGCTTTTTTATTCTTACTGTGTTTTTATTGTTTTTTTATTTATTTTTTTACTGTGCTTTGTTGTTTGTACTTTCTTGTAAGTGCTTTGGGTCTTAGAAAAGCGTGTTATAAATACATATTATTATTATTTTTAATTATAATTATTAATATTAATATTATTAATAATAGATCAATTTTAACAAATAAAACATTGTTGTGACTCACAATCCACAGCTTCGTCTGTTTAAAAAGTTTTATGCTGAATCCAGCATTGAACTGGGAGATTCTGGAAGCTGTCCTATGTCAAATGGTAGCTTTATATTTTTTGTAATATTAAACTTTGAAGCGTATAACATCCGAAATGTTGTTTATGTTTACACAGCTACATTACACATCAACTAAAGTTTCAAAAATTATATCATAGCAGACCACCCCTTTAAGATTTATTGATTTTTATTTATTTATTTATTTTTTTTACAAAGATTCACATAAATGCCATTTTCTCATTCTTAAAGATGCAGCACAATACCAAAGACCAGGATGACTTACAACAGGTAAACATGTTACGTTTTACGTGTTTCGTTTCCTTAGTAAGAACAGGCTGGAATAACACATGTGTCGGGTGATTTATGACAGCAGATCAGTTTTGTGATTGCCGAGAGCAACTTTCTCCCAAGGAAAATTGCTGTTTTAGTGTCAAGCTTTTCTGCCACAGAGTGTTTATCAAGATAGTTTCAGCGGTGCATTTATCACAGGTTGATTAAACCCATTTTTTTTCAAATAATTTCCCCACCAAATATGAATAGCAAGCTTAATATCTTCCCCTGACACAACATGGCATTTGAGATGGTACAGCTTTCACATACACAACAGCATCAGAAGCATAATTCCACATGATCCATTCATATGTGAGTCACATCCACGGCTGTTAGCAAGTGCTTTGAGCTGCCTGACTCTAACGTGACAGAGGTTAATGGAGAAGGAGGATGGCTTGACATTTCAAGTCTCTGTCATTTTAACGCACATTTACCTGAGCACTTGCCAGCTTATTAATTACCAGTAGTAATTGCCTTCTTGAGGCGTAAAACCACAAAATCTCATAATAATAATCTCATAAATCTCATAAATAAAATATTTGTACAGTGGAAAATGATATGCATGTAAGTGTTCAAAAAGCTTATGCTGTATGTCAGTCACCTTTATACACACTAATATACCAGGTTAACCAGAAAGCGAGTGGAGTGACAATTTCTACACTAAAAATTTATTGCTGCTTTAAATTTTTTAGTTCTATGAAATTAAATGTTATAGTAATCTCAACTTATATCAATCAAACTGGCTAAACATATTACCACCCAGGCTCATTCTGATTACATACCACTATATACATTTCTGGAGACAACAAAATACGTCCAAAGTGTTCTGTTTTTTTTTTTTTTTTGCAGTTTTTGTTTTCGTGAATCCACCAGAGAGACCCCTTTGTACATTTTTTCAGATCTCAAATTTCTCTTACTGGTGCCAGTGCACCTGCTGTTCTCACATAAATCCACCAGAGGCTGCTATCTACTAACTGATTGACTGACAGACCAACCAACCCACCCTCCCCCTTCCCTAAACCCAACTGCATTGTTTTGAAAGGAAAACCAGTAAAAGAAAAGTCCTCATCTGATTTTCACCCCATTTTCAGATTTCACCACATTCTCACAATGTTATTTATTTGTTTATTTTATTTTTTGCCCTTTGTTTTTGTTCTTACCTGCTTTCTAGAACCATTCTTTACTGGACTCGAACTCTGTCGTTGTGGTCGATTTCAATTTGCATCTTAAGTCCGGCGACGTATGGGTCTAGCTACCGGACAAACTGGTTACAGTGGTAAAGTCGTCCACATGCAGGTAAGCGGTCAACTGTTTAGCACGAAAAAACAGCATCATACCGACTCTTATTGTTCGTTTTAAAGACGAAATGCAGCCCTGCATAGCTCTGGTTACATAATTTGTGATCTCCAGAAATGTATATAAGTCTAAGTTTTCAGAATGAGCCTATATTGAAATGTTAAGTTAAACTTTGTATAGTTTAAATATTTTAGTAGACACTTGATTAACTTAGTAAGATGAGTTAAAGCAACTTAGAAATATTTGTTGTCTTGACTTTTTGTCACTACATTTTGTACAGTGTAATAATTCATCTTTGACTGCATTATGAGGATTTCACATTCATAATATGATCAAAGATTGCATTTCGGGAACTAGAAACATTTAAATGCCACCCGGCTCAAATTAACGTATTGACTATATTTAATCATGTTATCGACAAACAAATATATTTACACAAAAAAAAATGACATTTGTTGTTTGTTCAAACTTCTTTTTTAAAATGAGCTGAAGCAACAAACTGTTTGAGTTTTTTGGTGGAAAACTTAATTGTTTTATGTTCAATCCACTTAAATTTGTGAAGTTAAGTTAACTTCTTTATGTTGTCCCAACACTAATCAATTGTGTGGAAGCCAGCATTTTTTTTTACAGAGTATATATAAATAAAAGAAATAATTGTTTTGCCTGCAAGCTACATAATAAGGGCATTCTTCCGTTAATCAAGATGTTGAATGAATGATTCCCTGATTCACTTCTGAAAAGCAATAACCATGGGGAAATTTCAGAATTAATTTGAATTGTTGAAATAATTGATTCAGTAAATTATTCTTTAATTTGCTCTTAGGCACTCATTAGTTTTAATGAATAACTTAATGCTTGAACAAATCAATTAAATGAATGATTCGGTGATTAACTAGATAAAACATGACTTGTTGAGCAAATCGGTTCAATGGATAATTCTTTGACCAACTCATTAAAACTCAATTATTTTTGTTTCTAAAGTAATTTATGTTATAGAATGAATCAGTTGAGTGATTGATTCAGTCTTTTACTCATAAAAAGACTAAATGAGTCTTTGACTCGATCCAAAAGAGTCACTTGTTTGTTTTGTTTCTGAATGAATCAAAGTTAGGGCGAGGCAGAACCTCGGCTCAGTTGGTGTTTCTGTGTGGAGTTTGCATGTTCTCCCTGCCTTCGCGTGGGTTTCCTCCGGGTGCTCCGGTTTCCCCCACAGTCCAAAGACATGCGGTACAGGTGAATTGGGTAGGCTAAATTGTCCGTAGTGTATGAGTGTGTGTGTGGATGTTTCCCAGAGATGGGTTGCGGCTGGAAGGGCATCCGCTGCGTAAAAACTTGCTGGATAAGTTGGCGGTTCATTCCGCTGTGGCGACCCCGGATTAACAAAAGGACTAAGCCGACAAGAAAATGAATGAATCAAAGTTGGCGACACAGTGGCTCAGTGGTTAGCACTCTTACCTCACAGCAAGAGGGTCGCTGGTTCAAGTCCCTGCTAGGTCAGTTGGTATTTTTGTGTGGAGTTTGCATGTTCTCCCCATGTTTGTGTGGGTTTCCTCTGAGTGCTCCGGTTTCCCAAACAGTCAAAAGACATACTCCATAGGTGAATTAAATAAACTAAATTGGCCGTAGTGTATGTGTGTGAATGAGTGTGTATGGAAGTTTTCCAGAACTGGGTTGCAGCTGGAAGGGTATCCACTGTGTAAAACATATGGCAGTTCATTCCACTGCGCGGACCCCAGATGGATAAATGAACTAAACCAAAGGAAAATGAATGAATGAATCAAAGTTTTTGAACAAAAGATTCTTTAAGGCAATCCCTTGGTTAATTTCTGAACGAGATGACAACTGATTAAACCGGTTCAATAAATGATACTTTGACTCACTTAAATATGTACAGTATATTTATAAGAAACATCACTCATTTTGTTCCTAAATAGTGTTCTTTTTAGTTTTTAAACAAATCAAAACTATCCTCCTGAAATAATAATTTAACCATTATTGAAATAATCTCTTTGCACAGATTATCTAAAATGCATACATAAACGCTGTTGATATATTTTACAGTAAGGTTCCATCACTGTAGTTGATGTTAGTTAATGAATCAAAAATGAGCAATACAGAATTTTTGCTGTAATTGATTTATAGTTAGCTTACTAGCAGCAGTTTGCCAGTAACTTACTGTAAATCAGTTACAGCAAAAAAGTATTTACAGCACCTTTCATCTTGCTGTATTTGTATTTAAAGTATTGCATGTATATCTTTGCTGTATAATATACACAATGTGACTTTAAAATTACAGTAACATACTTCATAACTGCCCTACAGTAAAATACAGTTCATATTACAGTTAAATAAGGTGTAATTGACAAAAAATTTTAACAGTGTATTAATCATTACTGGCACTCGCAAGTTTAGCCACATTACTCCTATCCTGTGCTCCCTTAATTGGATGCAGATATGTTTTAGAATTGAGTTAAAATGTTTAATGTATGTGTTTTTAAGGTTTTAAATGACCTGGCTCTGACTTATGTCTAATCTTATCACTGTTAAAATCTCTAGCAGATGTTTAAGGTCATCGAACCAGAAAAGGCTAGTTCCCAGATCCAAATTGAAAAAAAAAATTATATTGAGCTTTCTCAGTAGTATCCTTAAATGTGGAACGGGTTACATATGTCCATTAGAACCATTTACAGTGAATCTTTGTTCATTGAGGGAAACTTAAACTTCACCTCCTAGAAAGAGCTTTTAAATTGGGAGAAAATGTTTCTAATTGTACCTATCTGGTGTCTTGTTACTTATCGCTGATGCTGTGTGGTATGTCTGATGTATTCTACGTTGTGTATCTGTTGCTGTTTATTTTTGATCATTTGGTTTTAGGTTTGTACAGCACAATGGTCAACAACTGTTGTTTTATTGTGCTTTATAAATAAATAAACTAAACTAAACAGTGCACATGGGTAATATTTTACAATAAGGTTGTATTAGTTTATGCATTTACTAACATGAATGTTACAATAATTAACAATAACTAATGCAACCGTACTGTTAAGTGTCACCAATACATTTATAACCATGTTTATTCATCATTTTTCACATTGTTTCATGAAAATTAAGTCTTTGGATTTTAATAATGCATTAGTAAATGATTTATAAACGCTTTTTCATTCTTACTGTAGTTCATGTTAGTAAATACATTAACTAGCATTACCTTACAGAACCTCATAGTGTGACCACATATAACCAGTTTTACACTTAGATTTGTGGACAGCATTACATGCATCAGCACTCCATCAGAAGCAACTTCATACATTACAGTCATTTATTTCCTTTTTTTACAGACTTTAAAGGTGAACTATAGACCTCCAGAGCTAGTGCTGCTTCATAAAGGCCAGACGGAGGAATTTCACTCTTTGACGTGACCTGTCAAGTGGCCATTAGCTGACCTTTTGATTGGTGACCTCATCAGTATGCAGATGAATGACCTCCAGACAACTGACTCAAAGACGAGGTCGCCATACAGTCTCTGAACAGGTCAAAACTCTATAGACTTCTTCTGTTCAGGAGGCTTTTAAAGTAGTCTGTGAAACCTGAGGCTTTGAAGGTGCACAAACCAACAGTCTGTGACGCACCAAAACCTGGTAAGCACGAATCGGAGACAGTGGGAGATCTAGCTTTGGGCATCACAAAGGAAATACAAAGGCAAAAAGGGAAAATGAGATTCCAGTGGGGGTCCGGTGATGCGTAAGGAAATATAATTCACACTAATGGATTAGATAATTACGTCTGAGATGGTACACACTGATGAAATATGAAATGGTTTTCGGTTATGTGGAATCGCTTCATACGTAAGCCGTACTGTGATGCCTCGTGTGAAAAGCATAATGTGATCAGATATGAGGTATAAATTAATGCTTTGAAGAATTTTCACCTCAATCTGCATCAAGAGCTTTTAGAAGGATGTAAACGCTAGTTTTTACTGTTCATAAGTTAATAAATGAGACCAAATTACTATAATAAAAAATTAAACACCCTATTAGTATATATATTTTTGTCCATTTTAATGGACATCAGGTCAGAACAGTTGTACTTCCTAAACATTATACTGTACCAACATAAAATACAACAACAACAAAAACTAACACTCACCAACCACTTATTAGGTACACCTTACTAGCACCGGGTTGGACCCTTTTGCCTTCAGAACGGCCTTAATCCTTCATGGCATAGATTCAACAAGCTACTGGAAATATTCCTCAAAGATTTTGGTACATGTTGACATGTAAGCATCACGCAATTGCTGCAAATTTTACGACTGCACATCTATGATGCGAATCTCCATTAACCTCATCCCAAAGGTGCTCTATAGGATTGAGTTCTGGTGACTGTGGAGGCCATTTGAGTACAGTGAACTCATTCTCATGTTCAAGAAACCAGTCTGAGATGATTCGTGCTTTATGACATGGTGTTATCCTGGTGGAAGTAGCCATGATGATGGGGTTACTGTGGTCGAAAAGAGATGAACATGGTCAGCAACAATACTGTAGTAGAGTGTGGCACTGACACAATGCTCAATTGCTACTAATGGGCCTAAAGTATGCTAAGAAAATAGCCCCCACACCATTACAACCAGCCTGAACCGTTGATGTAAGGTAGGATGGATCCATGCTTTCATGTTGTTTATGCCAAATTCTTACCCTAACAACAGAATGTCACAGCAGAAATCGACACTCATCAGACCAGACAACGTTTTTCCAATCTTCTATTGTCCAATTTTGGTAAGCATGGGCGATTATAGCCTCAGTTTCCTGTTCTTAGCTGACTGGAGTGGCACCCGGTGTGGTCTTCTGATACTGTAGCCTGTCCACCTCAAGGTTGAATGTGTTGTGTGTTCAGAGATTCTCTTCTGCATACCTCGGTTGTAACAAGTGGATCTGTATATTCTGCATATGAAATTGTTTCAGCAATGAATTAGCACATCAATATATTTTTTTTATATAAATAAAAAAGTTTAACCAATTCATTCAAATCCCTGATTTCTTTTGCTTTTGCCCTGATGACAATATAATATTTTATTAAGATATTAGTATTCAGCTAAAAGATTAAGACAGATTACCTAAACAATTAAATTTCTGTTATCATTTACTCATTACTTGTTTAAAAGCCTGTTTGAGTTTCTTCCTTCTGTAGAATGCAAAAGAAGATATTTTGAAACATGTTGCAAACCTGTAACCATTGACTTCCATTGTATTTATTTTTCCTACAATGAAAGTCAATGGTTACAGGTTTTACGATATCATCAAAAATATTTTTTGTTCTTCTTTTGTTTGTTCTGTAGCCAATCAAAAACATTTAAGGTAGGATAAAAATTATTGACCTCAACAGTTGTTACATTTAAAAAAATGTGTTTTTTATGTATATTTTTCATTACATATTTTTACAAAAATATGTATATTTTTCATTTCAACTAAAAGACACAAGATTTCTCCAGAGGAAAATGCAGGAAAAAAAAAAAACTAACAAAAAAAACAGGGGCAGTATGGTGGCTCAGTGGTTAGCACTGTCGCATTACAGCAAGTAGGTCACTCGTTCGAGTCCTGTCTGGGCCAGTAGGCATTTCTGTGTTGAGTTTGTATGTTCTCCCCGTGTTTGTGTGGGTTACCTCCGGGTGCTCCAGTTTCCCCCACAGTCCAAACAAATGCGCTATAGGTGATTTGGAGAAAATATATCGGCCATAGTGTAAGTGTGTGTGTGAATGAGAGAGTGTATGGGTGTTTCCCAGAACTGGGTTGCGGCTGAAAGGACAGTGGCAACCCCTAATAAATAAGCAACTAAGCTGAAGCAAAATGAATGACTTTAAAAATGTAAAAAAAAAAAATTCAACATTTCACAGAAGGCTAATCATTTTATATTATTCAACTATATAAAAACTTGAAATGTTTGAAAACTGTATTATTCAAATACCTTTTCATTTTATCTTCATTTTCTTATAAATTATTCTGTTGGCATAATTGTCTTATTTATACTATTGTCTCCACTGAAATAACCAACTATTTCATCAGATTTGATCTGCTGAATCTGAAAACTAATTTTATACTATTCAGAAACTTGGAACATAATTTGGGTCTGAAGGGGTTAAAACTGTTGTTTAAAAATCTGTTTAATTTTTGGTAAACATCACTTAGAAAATATTTAAAAAATATATAACTTTTACAAGAGGGCTAATAATTTTGTCGTCAATTTCAATGTAATACACAGTAGAATTATAATGCGCTGTTTATTACATTGAAATTGAACAGAAAATTATATAATGTGCACCCCCTTAATATTGATCATAAGGTGTCTGTTAATCAAACTATAGTGTGGAAATGTCTCATGGATCTCGTTTTAGTAAATCCTGAACTACTATACCGTTCTCTCAGTCATGCACAAAATATCAATATTCATTTCGTTTGAAGGAAAAGGCTATAATTGTATTTCATTTATGCATCAGTATTGATTTTGCCAGCAAAGGATAAACATTATTGACCTCGCAGACATTTACGCTGACTTTATTTATATATTATGCGTGCCGAAAACACTGCTGCGTCCGTATATTAAAAGATTTACAGCACAACATAGCATACCTTTGCAGAAGATACTGTACTTAGCTGTTTGTGTGTCGGTATAGAAAAGAAAAGATGTCCATGAGTGTGGATCACCTGAGCCCCTGTTTGGTCGAATGCTTTGTTCTGTAAAACCTTTTTTTGTAGGACACCTGCGGCTTTTTGTACAAGTTATCAGTTTATTTTATGTTGTGTTTTGCTTTGTGTGAGTATGAATCAAGAGAATGTACCGAGACAGAGGTTTATAGATAAAAGTTTAAGTTTAGTAGACTGTTCTGCAAAAATATTTTGTTATGTTTTCTGCTTATTTTATGTTTTTGTTTTGTGTTTATGTTTTGTTTTTCTTGTTTTTTGTTTAGTTATTTGCTTTTTGTTGTTTTCTTGTTCATTTATTTTTGTTTGTTTTCTTGTGTTGTTTTTTGCCTTGTTAGATTATGTTTTTTTGTTTATGTTTAGTGTTTTGTTTTGCTATATGTTTTTTGCTTTGTGTTGTTTTGTTTTCTCTTTTTATTTAGTTTTTTTGTGTTATGTTTTTGTATTTAGTGTTATTTTCTGTATTGTTTGCTGTAGTGTTTTTGCTTTGTTATTTGCTTTTTGTTGTGTTCTTGTTCTGTTTGATGTTGTTTTTGTTTGTTGTTTTTGTTTGTGGTGTTTTTTGTGTTTTTTACATTGTTTTGATTTGTTTAGTGTTTTGTTCATGTTATATATTTTGTGTGGATTTTATGTTTAGTTTTTAGATTGTGTTGCACTTTTGTTTTGTGCTTTTTGTTTGTTTTGTTTTCTCTTGTTATTTTGTTGTTACTTTTGTGTTGTGTTTTTGTATATATATATATATTTTTTCTGTTGGGTTTTTTGTTTTCTGTTGTTTTCTGTTTTGTGTTTTGCTCTGTGTTGTTTTTTATTTGTTTTTTGTTTTGTGTTGTTTTCCCAGAGACGGGTTGCGGCTGGAAGGGCATCCGCTGCATAAAAACTTGCTGGATAAGTTGGCGGTTCATTCCACTGTGGCGACCCCGGATTAATAAAGGGACTTAGCTGACAAAAAATGAATGAATGAATGAATGAATGAATGTTTTGTGTTGTTTCTTTTAGTTATTCTTGTTTCATGTTTTTTGTTTTGTTAGATGAATTTTGTTATGTTTTTTGTTGCTTTTTGTTTTGTTTGTTGTTTAGTGTAGTTTTTTTTTTGTTTAGTTTTCTCTTGTTTTTGTTTTCCTGTTGTGTTTTTTTTTATTTTGTGGTGTTTTTGCTTTGTTTTCTGTTTTGTTTTTTGTTTTGTGTTGTTGTTTTGTTGTTTTGTTTCATGTTTTTTGTTTTATTAGATGATGTTTTTTGTTTAGTTTTTGTTTTATGTATTTTTTTTGTTGCTTTTTGTTTTGTTTAGTTTTTTTGTTTTGTTTTATGTTGTATTTTTAGTTATTTTGTTTCATGTTTTTTGTTTTGTTAGATGATGTTTTTTGTTTTGTGTTTATGTGTTGTTTTTTGTTTGTGTTGTTTTTTGTTTTGCAATCTTTTGTTTTGTGTTTTTGTTGTTTTTTTGTTTTGTGAGCTTGCTTAGAGTGTATTGAGGCAAATATTTCAAATGTTTAATTGCTTCTTAACAGATCAGAATGTATTCATGCATTTTAACAACTAAGACAGATCAGTTTGACCAATGATGCTAAAAAAGTCTCTATGGCATATTTTCACAAACGCTAATGCCATTAAGTCTGATAAACCCAGTGGTTTGTTCCAAAATTCATTTTTAAGCAATACTCAGAAAAAGATTAAGTGTAATTTGATTAGTCGTTATTATCTGGCTTGTTGTTGCAGATTAGTCAGAGATAATAATGTTTTATTAGTTTTGTCCAGCTTTTAGCACCTGAACGAACCCATCCGTGCCCTCTCCTCAGAGTCCTTCTCCTCAGCTGCGTTTCTTCTGCCCACTAGAATCCCATCAACTCCAGCTTTGACAGATAGAAATAATTGTTGCCTAGCAACACTGGCTTGAAATTTGTGAATGCCAATGAGACTCTACTGTTCATTCATTGCAACATGGGAATGATAGAGGTTAACCATTAATTTAAGGCACAGTTCAGCCAGAAACATCTGCTAAATCTCCCATCCTAAACTATATTATGAACACACTGGGTGAAGTCTTGCAAAGCATATTTGTGATAGAACCCACAGAGAATGTTAACTGCTTGAGTTCCTCATCTAAATTGACACCAGCTTGCTTCATAAATGGAGTGTCAACAATTATTGAGGCACATTAGGAAATTACTGAGCATTTAATATGCTTAAGCAAATTTGTCATCGGTTCACATATCTTTGTGGGCTTACTACAGCTGGATTGTTCCCAGGATCTATTTTTTGATAACTGACTGAACTGGTGATGTTCAGCTCATTACTGAATTTTCTCTATCTCAGAATAAAGTATAATACAGTTGAAGTCATAATTATTAGCCCTGCTGAATTATTTGACCCCCTGTTTATTTTTTCCCCAATTTCTGTTTAACAGAGAGGACTTTTGTAATACATTTCTAAACATAATAGTTTTAATAACTCATTTCTAATAACTGATTTCTTTAATCTTTGTCATGATGACAGTAAATAATATTTTAGATATTTTTTAAGACACTTATATGCAGCTTAAAGTGACATTAAAAGGCCTAACTAGGGTAACTAGGCAAGATAGGAAGGCAAGTTATTGTATAACGATGGTTTGTTTTGTAGACTATCATAAAAATATATAGCTTAAAGGGGCTAATCATTTTTAACTTAAAATGGTTTTAAAAAACTGCTTTGTCTCTTTATTAATCTGGGGTCGTCACAGCGGAATGAACCGCCAACTTATCCAAATCCAACGTATGTTGTACGTAACGGATGCCCTACCAGCCGCAACCTGACTTCAAATGTGTTGTATAATTCGGATTTATGAACATTATATACAATATCCTAATATTTTAATAATTAAATAATAGTATCACCGAACCTCCCAGGTAATTGATTACATTAATAATATTTTTTAATAATGTGTATAAATTTCATATAACTTAATAATTTATTAAATATGTACTATGTGTGGATTTCTGCTCCAAAATATTGCTAAATATTGGAAAAAGTTGAGTTAAAAAATTCTTGTTATTTTTTCAGTCAATGTTTATGTTTTACATATGACTTTTTTACAGAGGGGATTTTACAGTATGGATCTCTTTTCATTTTTCTATAATTTGAAAAAATACTGCAAACAAAAACATATAGGTTTGGCAGAATAAAATGAATTTTCAAGAGTATAATTTTTAAATGAATATAGAGCCTGATCTCATGAGGAAACTTAACGAACATACATTTTGTCAGTTTAGTGGCTAAATACGAGTTCAGTTGTACAAAAATGTACGATTTTAAAAAGTAGAAAAAGCGCTTCTAAACTCAACCATCATTGGGAGGTAAGCAAATCGTACTAAATTTTACAAATGAGTTCATTTAAATACATACGAATTAGCCATTAAATCAAAAAGTTATGAATTGCCGTGAGATTGTGTTGGAATATACAGTATCACTTTGTAAAAAACTATAAGTTTGGTGTGTAACTGTGTATGAAAGCTGCAGAATGTTGAATATGTATGATTTTGAGAATACGGCTTTAAAAATATGCAAAGAATTGTTTGAAATCTACAGACACAAATTGATAAAATAAAACAAAAGAACCACTTGAAAGTTTACTTTGGATGTTTTCTTTCTTTTACACTAAAAACACTTTATAAAAAAAAATTCTAAGCTGACCAGTGCATGAAAAAACAGTGTCTTTGCCTGCAGTGTCTTGCCTTAAAGGTTAAAATGAGCTCAAAGGTAAAACTGCCGTCAAAGGTCAATAGTCATGCATGTGTGTTTTTTCACAGCAACACCTAGGAATCTGAGGAACTTTCAAAATTGACAAGAGGCCTTTAGCTGACGTCACAGATGCTGTATTGAGTTCATTACTGTTATTTTTACTAGCAAAAGCCAATAAGAGGCAAACTTAGCAGCCAATTATTATATGTTCTTGACTGGCTTTGTTGCCCTTGTGATAGCAGTGCAGAGATTGCGGCGCCATTTAGGGTTATCTTTTGCATAAGCATAACATCCCTGTGACTTCATCGCTATAAACTGTGTTCTTAAAATATTCTCAGAATTTCCTTTAAAAATATTGTCTGTGTGGATGTTTAAGAAATATTGATACATAAAGCATTAATGACCCCATAGTGTCAGAATGTGCCATGAATTATAGCTGTTTATTATTTCTTATGAGAATGAGATAAGTTAAGCAATGGCAAAATGACAGAGAAAATACATTTTGTCTTAGAGGGACTGTTGGTCCAAAAATAATTGGCACATAGCTCGGTAGTTAGCACTGTCACCTCACAGCAATATGGTCACTGGCTTGGCCAGTTGGCATTCCTTTGTGGAGTTTGCATGTTCTCCCCATGTTGGCGTGGGTTTCCTTTGGGTCCTCCGGTTTACCCCACAGTTCAAAGACATGAGCTATAGGTGAATTGGATGAACTAAAATGTTTGTGTAAATGTGAGAGTGTATGGATGTTTCCCTGAAACTGAAACTGAACTTAAACTCTGAAACTGGACTGACATTTACTATAATTTACTATAATCTTCAATGTGAAGCTGCTTTGACACCATCTACATTGTAAAAGCGCTATAGAAATAAAGATGAATTGAATAAATTACTGGGTTGCGGCTGGAAGGGCATCCGCTGCTTAAAACATATCCTGGAATAGCGGTTCATTCCGCTGTGGTGACCCCTGATAAAAAGGACTAAACCGAAGAAGAATGAATGAATGGTTCAAACTTGCGTGGCTTTCTTTCTCTCTGTAAATTTTTTTTTTTTACCCATTATTGTTTGGACTAAAATAAATAAAAAAGTATTCTATAAAATCATTTACTTTGTATTCTGCCCAAGACAGAAAGTCAAACAGGTCAGAGATTTATTTATGTTAAAATTCAACATATTCAGAAAAATTTTAAGTGAATGGATCTTAAAAATTACAAAAAAGTACATCAATTTTGCGCATAATAAAAAAACACGGATGCCAATTTTGACGTGTATAATAGTTCTGTTCTTTTGGAAAAACTTCAAAAGTATGACAAAAATACAGTGGTGTATTTAAAAAAAAAAGCTATTAAAATGTATTATTGTAAGATATTATTTAGTAAATGTTGCAAAACCAAAAGTGTTGAAGTTGAACTCTTGTTTGAACATGATAAGACCCAGTTCTACCCTGTAGTCCTTTCCCTTTCCCATTTTTTTTTTTTAGCTTGGAGACGTTGGAAGGCCTAGATAGCCCTTGAAACTAAGAAATTAAAAATGCTGAATTTTGCTATATATAACATTAATCCTTCCTTCATTATGTCATTTGGTTATTCATTCATTCGTCAGTTCGTTTGTTCATTCGTTTGTTCCTTCCTGCTTTAGTTTGTTCAGTCCTTTCTTGAATCTTTCCTTCATTCACTTGTTCCTTCCTTCATTCCTCCCTTCATTTGTTCACTCTTTCATTCGTTAATTTATATTTTTGCTCTTACCCATATTAGGTCCTTTGTTCGATTATTCATTAGTTCATTTGTTACTTCTATCCTTCCTTAGTTTGGTCAGTCCTTTCTTGAATCCTTCCTTCATTCATTTGTCCCTTCATTCGTTCATTCATATTTTGTTTCTATCTTTATTAGTTCCTTTGTTCATTCATTCATTCAGTCATTCATTCATCCGTTCCTTTCCTTCTTCCTTAGTTTGTTCAATCCATCCTTGAGTCCTTCCTTCATTCATTTGTTCTTTTTTCGTTCCTCCCGTCATTCGTTTACTCATTTATTAATTTGTTTGTTCAATAATTTGTTCCTTCCTTCATAATGTCCTTTGTTCATTCATTCATTCATTCGTTCATTAATTTGTTCCTTCCTTCCTTAGTTTGTACAATCCTACCTTGAATCTTTCCTTTGTTTGTTTGTTTCTTTCTTTGTTCCTCCCTTCATTTTTTCACTCATTCGTTAATTCAAGTTTTTGATCCTACCTACATTAGGTCCTTTGTTCATTTATTCATTTATTCATTCATTGCTTTTTTCTTTCTTCCTTCCTTCCTTAGTTTATTCAGACCTTCCTTGAATCCTTCCTTTATTCATTTGTTCCTTCCTTTGTTCCTCCCTTCATCTATTCACTCATTCATTTATTCCTTCCTTCATTAGGTTCTTTGTTCATTCCTTCCTTCTTTCCTTCCTTACTTAGTTTTTTCAATCCTTCCTTCATTAGTTCGGTCCTTCCTTCATTTGGTTCATCTGTTTTTTCCTTCCTTAATTTGTTGAGTCCTTCCTTGAATCCTTCCTTCAATCATTTGTTCCTTCCTTCGATCCTCTCTTCATTCGTTCACTCATTCGTTTGTTCCTTTCTTTATTAGGTCCTTTGTTCATTCTTTCCTTCTTTCCTTCCTTACTTAGTTTTTTTCAGTCCTTCCTTCATTAGTTCGGTCCTTCCTTCATTTGGTCCTTCCTTTCATTCCTTCTTCGGTCCTTCCTTCATTCGACCCTTCCTTCCATTATTTATTTGTTCCATTTAGTGATTGTTTAGCGCTGTTAAAATTGAAGTCGGTTTGAATACTTTCTGTACCCATCGTACAGTACATGTTGCATTTCTAAAAGCAAAACATGAGGCTGCCAATTATTTAATCTCGAGTGTAAATTGCAGTCCCAGTCACATATAATTGAATGCTTGGTCTGACGAGCTAAATAATATGAAGAGCTGACATTTCTTGTTTTGCCACAATCCTCTAGTTACTTTGTCTGTTATTCTGTGGAATTTTAAAGCACTGATTTCCATCATCTGTCTCATTTGCTGTAACAACAGTCCAGAAAGGGTCGTTTGTTCTTAAGGTAAGGCTTGTTGACAGTATCGGAAAACGAGCAGCTAATGCATTTATCCTTGTAAAATCCAGCATGTTGTCCTTGTGTTTGATAGACAGCGGTGGACTGAACTGTGGGCTTACAATATACTCCGCAATCTATTCATATTGCAGAACATGTTATACAAAGCAGCATCCTAAAATAGCAGTGGAGAGTACGGTTATCTCCACGGGTCAAGTGTTGACATAAGTGCATGAGGCTGAACTGGGCTGAGGCTGTTTACAGTAATCAGCCCTGTCCCGCTAAGCTCTTTTGCTGACTCTTGTGTCAAGAGGCCTTTGGTTCAGATTAACATTCTCTCGTTCTCATCACATCAGACTCGAGACTAATGCTGGATGTGCTTGTTTGTGTCTTTTTGGCCTCAGGCTTACAACCTGATGTGTTTGAGTGAGGAAAACCAGCTGGCGCTTGAATCCATTATAAAATGTGGGAAAACAAAAAGCGCATTTGCAATAATTATGTTTTTTTTTTTAATGTTTTTAATGTTTTTTAATGTTGCGTATGTTTAATCAAAAATACAATTAATATTGTAATAATAGCATTCAAATATCTGCATGTAAATAATAAGACTGCATAACTATTTGGTTGAGTGAGTGATTCAACAATTCATTCATTCAGTTTCCTTCGGCTTAGTCCTTTTATTCATCAGTAGTCGCTACAGCGGAATGAATCGCCAACTTATCCAGCATATGTTTTACACAGCGGATGCCCTTCCACCTGCAACCCAGTACTGGAAAACACCCATACACACTCATTCACACATATGCACTACGCTCAATTTAGTTAATCCAATTCCCCTATAGCGCATGTCTTTGGATTGTGGGAGAACCCGGAGCACGCGGAGGAAACCCACGTAAACATGGGGAGAACATGCAAACTCCACACAGAAACACCAACTTGCCTAGCGGCGTGCTAACCACTGTGCCACCTTTCCTGGATCAATATTCCTCAATGGATCATTTCAGTGAATGATTCTTTGACTCTTTGTTCTTAAAAATGACTTGCTTTGTTCCTAAATGAATCATTGTTTTTGAACTTCAATTTAGAGAATGATTCAGTAAATAATTAAATAAAAAAAACAGAAACATTTATTATGGAAAAATAACAGAAATTTTTAATTTCACAGGCTTAATTTGTGTAGCTAAACAAATCTTTTTAGATAAACGATTCTTTGATTCTTTGATTCTTTGACATAAGTCACTTGCTTTTTGTTCCTGAATGAACAAAAATGCTTTGTTCCACAAAATTCCTTCATGTTGTCGCAACACAAATAGCTTCATTTAAAACTTAATTGTTCGAAAATCTAATGTAAGTGGACTGAACATTAAACAATTAAATTGTCCCCAGAATTGTGTTGTTTCAGCTCATATTAACTAAGTAGTTTAAACAAGCAGCAGAAATCATTTTTTAATGAATTGTGTGAGTGAATGATTCCATAATTAGCTTAAGAAAAAAGTCTTTTTAGTGAATTGTTCAGTGATTTATTCTTTGAATTGTTCAGAAAAACAACTCAACTTGCTGAGTTGCTGAAAAATGTGTCTTTTTCTTATAAAACAAGTTGAGTAAATTACTCAGCAAATTAAAAAAATAAGTTAATATCTGGAATTAATTGACATTGTTTAAAATTTTTTCAGGGAATGATTCTTTGACTTAATCATAGGGGGTCATTTTGTTACTGAATAAATAAACATTTTGAACAAATTGTTTCATTATTCATGATTCACTCATTAAAATATGGGTCATTTGAGGGAATTCATGAATTGCATTGTTAACAGAAATGTGTCAGTGCATGGATGGATGGATGGAGGGATGAGTGGATGGATGGATGGATAGACAAATGGATAGTGGATAGATGGATGGATAGTAGATGGATGGATGGACGGTCAGTTGGTCGGATAAATGGTTGGATGGATAAATGGATGGATGGATGGATGGATGGAAGGATGGATGGATGGTCAGTCGGTCGGATGGATGGATAAATGGTTTGGTTGGTTGGTTGGATGGATTGATTGATGGATGGTCGGATGAATGGTTAGTTAGTTGATTGATTGATTGATTGATTGATTGATTGATTGATTGATTGATTGATTGATTGATTGATTGATTGATTGATTGATTGGATGGATGGATGTTTGGTTTGTTGGAAGGTTGGTTGGTTGGTTGGTTGGTTGGTTGATTGATTGATTGATTGATTGATTGATTGATTGATTGATTGATTGATTGATTGATTGATTGATTGATTGATTGATTGGATGGATGTTTGGATGTTTTGTTGGAAGGTTGGTTGGTTGGTTGGTTGGTTGGTTGGTTGGATTGATGGATGGTCGGATGGTTGATTGATTGATTGATTGATTGATTGATTGATTGATTGATTGATTGATTGATTGATTGATTGATTGATTGATTGATTGATTGATTGATTGATTGATTGATTGATTGACAGCAAATTTATTGTGCAACAGAATAAAATAGAACACAATTTAGTTTAGCTCAGAGCGATACAAATTACATATAACAAAAAATATTTTAGTAATAAATGCAATCATCATCAATCATCCTCAAGCACAATCTGTTCTTTGCAATTATATTTCACTTGCAGTAGCAATCACTTTAATGTTTGTTGGTGCTCTTTAATTTATTGGCCCTCATAAATGTCTTTGTTGATAACCCACTTCTCTATATGGAGTGATGATTTACTGCTACTGGAGAGCAGGAGGGAATAAATGGTGATAAATGGCTGTTCAGGCTCTTCCTCCTGAGCTTGTACATCCATCTCCAGGCTGAGCATGTGCCCAGAGTCACTGCCTATTCTGAAAGATGAGCCTAAAATGAGTTATATCTGACCTATAAACTCATACGAAAGTGTGACATCCTGACTGTTTTTGTGTCACTGGGTAATCTGAGAAAATAGAGATAAATCCAACCGACGCTTGAAAGGAAATGAGCTGAAATCCATTTGATTGGATTTTATGTTTCAGGATTGTTGTCAGCTTCTGCATTAGAGTGTGAGCTCGACTGCTTTTAGATGATGTAAAATCAAAAGAATGAAACCAGACACATTATATAGAATTTCCCAAACATCTACTATCAATTTATTTTAAACAACAACTGTACAAAATACAAATACAAAATGTTTTTAATACAGCAAGAAAGGCATTTAAACACTACAAATGAACAAATATCACCACCATGCACTTTTTGTTTGCTTACATCACAACAGCTGTACATTTCTTCCTCTTGGAGTTGACTGATTATGAGAGAAAAGAAAAAAAACCTACAGTAAGTGTTTGAGTTGTCAGGTTTGTCATGAAATGTCACGTCACAATTCATATTCATACAGATATTCAACAGAAACCAAATACTAAAAATGACAGATCGGAAATGTTTTCTTTTAGTAGGCAGATATCAAAACAAAGTATTTACAGCATTAAATAATTATTAAATTAACTTCCTCTCCATTATTACCACAATGACACGAATCATACAGATATAAACATCTAAAATTACAAATTTTCTTCATCTCCTGTTTAATTTTGCATCATCCGCAAAACTGTCTAAAAATAAAACATAAAAACAGCCTAAGATACTTTTGTGCACAATATAGGAGACAAAATTGTGACTTGCTGAAGTTAAAGACATCAAGAGTTCACCCAAAAATGAACATTCATTCATGTTTCTTCGGTTTAGTCCTTTATTTATCAGGGGTCAGAACAGCGGAATGAACCGCCAACTATTCTGGCATATGTTTTACACCGCGGATGCCCTTCCAGTTAAGTTCCATAAACTATCAAATTCACACACACACACACACTCATACACTACAGGCAATTTAGTTCATCCAATTAACATATACTGCATTTCTTTGGCCTGTGGGGTAAACTGGAGCAGCCGGAGGAAACCCACACAAACACGGGGAGAACATGCAAACTCCACATAGAAATGCCAACTGACCCAGCCGGTACTCAAACCAATGACTTTCTTGCTGTGAGGCGACAGTGCAAACCACTGAGCCACTGTGCCACCTCAAAAATTGAACATTTGCTGCTAATGGGGACTTTTTCTCTTCTGTAGAACAGTAAGGAGGTTTTTACCTGAAGCTGTGGTACTTGATGCTTTAGAAAACGAATATCAATGGCAACTGGCACTTTAAGAATCACTAAGAACATCTTCAGGTAGAATAAAATTAATACCTGTACATTGAGGTCTTACGCTTCATTCACATGGGGCGTCTGCATCAACGCTACCCATTCACTTTGAATGGGTGATGTCAAGCGTTGCCGAACTGAATTGTGGATCCGTCGAAGTTGGGAATTTCTCAACTTTTTAAGCACCAACGGAAGCGTCAGCTAATCAGATTGCTTTATGCAAATGCTCCAGCTCAGACAGTAGAAGAATGCAAACTAATTTTATGGGCTAGTGCTGCTATGACGGGATGTCAGCCCCAACTTCAGACACGCCCTCCGTCAAGCGTTGATGCTGATGCCCCGTGTGAATCAGGTGTTATGAAGCCAATCAGTTTTTGCAAGAAACTGAACATTAGTATTATTAATTATTAGTATTCATTTATTTATAAGTAGTATTATAAATTAGGGCTTGGTGTATGACAGTAAATATCATCACCGAATAATTTCTGTAATTTCTTTTTGAACTCTGTGTACATTTAGGTACACTGTAAAAAAAATGCTGGCTTCCACACAATTCTTTCATGTTGACTTAACACAAATTTAGTAACTGGCTTAATTTTTTTTTATTAATTAAAAAAAAATTAAGTGGATTAAACATAAAAAAAATCAAGTTTATTTATTCATTTTCTTTTCGGCTTAGTCCCTTTATTAATCTGAGGGTTGCCTCAGCGGAATGAACCGCCAACTTATTCAGCATATATGTTTTACGCCGTGGATGACCTTCCAGCTGCAACCCATCTCTGGGAAACATAAATACACACTCATACACTACGGACAATTTAATTCACCTGTAGCACATGTCTTTGGACAGTGGGGGAAACCGGAGCACCCGGAGGAAACCTATGCGTATACAGGAAGAACATGCAAACTCCACACAGAAACGCCAACTGACCCAGCCGCGGCTTGAACCAGCGACCTTCTTGCTATGAGGAGAGAAAAAATGAAGTTGTCCCACGAAAAAAAAGTGAATTGTTCATAAAAACAACTTGTTTTGTTCCAAAATGTGTCTTTTTTTTTATAAAACAAACAAGTTGAGTAAATTATTCAGCAAATTAAAAAGAAAAAGTTACTTGGCGGAATTCTGGAATGACTTGGCATTGTTAAAAATTATTTCAGGGAAAGATTCTTTGACTTAATCATAGTGGGTTATTTTGTTACTGAGAATACACATTTTTGAACAAATTGAATAAATAATTATTCAGTGATTCATTCATTAAAATATGGGTAATTTGAGGGAATTCATGAATGAATTGCATTGTTGACAAAAATGTGTCAGTGAATGATTCGATAATTGGATGAATGGGTTTTTGGTTGGTTGGTTGGTTGGTTGGTTGGTTGGTTGGTTGGTTGGTTGGTTGGTTGGTTGGTTGATTGGATGGATGGATGGATGGTTGGTTGGATGGATGTTTGGTTGGTTTAATCATAAAAAAGAGATGGATTAATTGGATTAAACATTAAAAAAAATTAAGTTGTCCCACAAAAACAGAAGAATTGTGTCAATTTAGCTCATTCTAATTACTAGTGTGAACAAACAGCAAAAATACGCCTCTGCAGACTAACAGCCTCCCCCAGGTCTTAATGCTCGACCGGTAACATGACTGAGCCATTAAACTCAAAATATAGGAAAAAAGGATTGACTTATTGATTGACACCAATCATTCAGAGCTTAATTCGGTATCTGCTCTAATAATCCTTTTTCTTTACAACATCGCTCCCTAGCAGCCTCCCGCTGGGTCCTAGTGCCTGCCCTGTGAGAGATTTATTCAGGGGCTGCTGTGTTACACTGATAAAAATGAAAATAAGTATGTTAGTTCTTTCTAGGAAAGACGCATCAGCTGGGGGTCATAAAACCATGTCTGATTTTCATTTATTGTGAGAAGCTAACACTTAAGGCGAATAAAAATGTCAAACCTGACTCTCTGAATTACTAATTGTTTAAAACACAAAGACGGAAAAGATATAAGCATCGGCTCTGCTAAAAGGAGTTTGAAATAATCCAATAATCCAATATTCTGTATCTCTATTAGACTTTTATCAAAATATCTGTTAATTAATGATTCACAAGTGTTTTCTGTTTATTCACAGAAATGCATTATGAGACCTTGATCTTGATCTTTGCTCTGTTGACTTTTGATGTTGAAAATTCAACTCTAAAGTTTAACAAAGTGACTTTTACTGACATTTTAGTAAGAAATAATATATATACATTAGACAATTGTGTAAAATAACAGAAAATATACTGGAAGTTTATTACAAGGTTTTTGTAGCATATGCAACACCAACCCAGACAGTATATCAATTTAAACTAATAAAAATGTCAATAAAAGTCCCTTTTTTCGACATTTTTAAGGTTAAAGTTGTTGGGAGAAAGATCAAGGTTCTAGAATTCAATTTAATAGCTTAAATAATTGAGAAAAATGTAAAACATGAACGACAAAATTCATTATTATAACAAAATTCATTAACCTTTTTTAATTTTCTGGAATAATTACCTACTTAAATTACTATGCTGTGAAATATATTATTACCGTAAAAAAATCCTTCATACCGTGAAATAGAAATTTGGTCAAAGTGCCCACCCCTTTCATTACCTATAATCCACAGCCTCAACCAAAGGTCATGAGTGCAATTAAGACACTCTTGAACACAAGCTTCCTGTCAAATAAAGACAGATGTTGTTTCTTGAACAGACTGATTGATTCGCTTCATTAGACCTCAATAGCCGCATTTCCACTGTCGGCCCAGTGTGAGCCTGGGCTTTTATCGGGCCAGGCCGAGGAGGTTGAACAGTAAGGCTAAAATCATGTTGTGTTTCTACTGTCAAGCCAAAAAGTCGTAGCGCAACATGCAAACCCCTCCCCCAGAACACCAAATGAATCAGGCAGACCAAGCCCAGCATCGCATCATCACGAAACGATTAAAATGGAGCAAACTCAATTAATGACATGTTACTCTACAGCATCACATTATATGTCTAAATGCATAGACCTTTGTATGTTTATTATTTATGTTTACTCGCAGAAGGACTGTTGGCATGGACATGGTACATCAAGTAGTCTCGCCACTAATGGAAAGATGACCCAGCGCATCATCATCTATAATATAAAACCGCAGAATTGATCAGGTAATGACTCTGTATAAAACGTTTTTTTTTATATAACTTGTTTCAGCAGAATGGCACATCTAGACTGATTCTTCCCTAAGCATAATTACGATTTAAAATATTTAATATCCTTCTCATAAAGCTCTACATTTACAACTGAATTTTTAAACTTTACCACATCCTATAAAAACGGAAACATTTGTTAGAGGACATAGAACACATATTTTCGTGCAGTTTTTCCCAATCCTTTTATAAAGCAGTGCAGGACTGGATGACAGAAAGGAACTGAAAGGTATTTTCTGATGGTTTTGCTCACCCAAATTTGATGATTTGATTTTTGCACAATTTGATGTCATTGTATCCAAATACTTTAGAAATAACATTTTAAAACTCCTTCGTCGTTTGTTTTTAGAAATGATCAAAAATCTTTTTTTTCAGATTTGTAAATTAAAAGTTCAAATGGCTTGAAACAGTTTAATTTTTATGTATCGTTTATACCTAAATTGTAATAGCTTTTGTTTGTTTTCAATTGGTTTAATTATTTAATTAGTTTTTATTATATTCGATATTTTGTAATTCTTTAAATGATTTCTGTAGCCTACAGCTTATTTTATCTAGATCAGCATGTCCAAACTCGGTCCTGGAGGGCAGGTGTCCTGCAAAGTTTGGTTCCAACCCCAATCAGACACACCTGGGCTAGCTAATCAAGCTCTTACTAGGCTTTCTAGAAACCTTCTGGCAGGTGTGTTGAGGCAAGTTGGAGCTAAAATCTGCAAGACACCGGCCCTCCAGGACTGCGTTTGGACACCCCTGATCTAGATCTATGACAGTACAAAAGTGGACACGAGATTTGTAAAGTTTTATGTCTTTCTGTTGTATTCCTATATTGTATTATCTCCAAAATAAATAAATAAAAAAACTTCTTGCAGTAACGACTGCAAGTGAAGCTGTGAAGCAAGTGCTCGCACAAACACACCTTTTAAAATTAACAAAAAACTTGTTTTTGACTCTCATAGTGCCAGTAGCCAATGATTTCGTTAAAATTAATTAAATATTTCAGCTAAATCTTCTTTTAACGCTCTACTGAATTAAAACAAAAAAGTCAAATACATTTGGAATGGCCTGAGGGTGAACAAATTACTAACAAATGTTCATTTTTGAGTGAACTTTCCCTTTAAGGGTCTGAATGAGCAAATCAGTGTTTTGTGCCACATGAATCTGTACATTTACTGTATACTCCCTTCTTAAAGTAAGTGTCAGACATTTACTCTTAAAAATGACAGAACTGAAAGCTGAAGCAATCATCTGTCCGTTTCTCCGGAGCGCAGAGTGTGAGTGACAGCTGTTCCTGGAACAAGTTTTCCAGAGTGATGATTTGGCAGTGATGCGTGCAGCTGTTGCCACAGTGACCGCTGGTCTGAGCTTTGAGTCTTCTGGCTGGAAGTAGCCAAGAACTCAGGCTGAGCTCATTCACTCAATCACCCTCCAGATCAATACCATCACCAGTCACAGTCAATCAGCCATTCAACTGTCCATCTGTGCTTAGCCATGATTGCTTTACCCCATCAGCACTGCACTGAACCAGACCTTTTTTAGTCTTCAGACACTATACACAAGATCAAATGATTGGAATGATTAAAATATCTGTTTATTTCTAAATAATGTATTTTTCTACTCATCAAGGCTTAATTTGTTTGGTAAAAAATGCAGTACAACTATATACAATTTAATTTTATTTTAAATATATAAAGTTCTATTTTAATATATTTTTAAATGTAATATTTTTGATGCAAAGCTGAATGTTTAGCGAACCTTACTCTAATCTTTAGTCTCACATCATCTTTCTCTAATACTTTTTAGTGTCACATGGTCACATTTATATATATATATATATATATATATATATATATATATATATATATATATATATATATATATATATATATATATATATATATATACATATATATATACATATACATATATACAGTTAAAGTCAGAATTATTAGCCCGCTTTAAATTTTGTTTATTTTTTAAATATTTCCCAAATTATGTTTAACAGAGCAAGGAAATTTTCCACAGTATGTCTGATGATATTTTTTTCTTCTGGAAAAAGTCTTATTTGTTTTATTTTGGCTAAAATAAAAGCAGTTTTAATTTTTAAAAAAAATCAAAATTTCGACTGTCTACAGAACAAACTATCGTTATACACTAACTTACCGAATTAGCCTATCCTGCCTAGTAAAACAAATTAACCTAGGTAAGCCTTTAAATGTCACTTTAAGACTTTAAGACACTTTTAGAAGAATGTGTTGAAAAATATCTTGTCAAATATTATGTACTGTCATCATGGCAAATGTTAAATGTTTAACTCTGTTAAACAAAATTTGGGGAAAGATACAAACAGGGGGGCTAATAGTTCAAGGGGTTTAATAATTTAGACTTCAACTATATATGCATATATAGTGCTCAGCATTCCTGAGTACACCCCATTTTGAAAATAAATATTTTTTTCCATTTCTCAGTGTACATAGGCAATGTATTTTTGGTGCATTTAATCAAAACTGATTTTTTAAACAGATATATTTATTACAATAATAATTTAGTCACCAAACATATTTAGAAATTGAAAGATAATAAAATTAAAATCAAGCAAAATATTGCAAAAAAAATAACACCAACAAAAAAACTAAATATTTCAATGTATTTGCTCCTCTTAATTTTTCCTCTTTTTAAAAAAAAAATATATATAAATTTGAAAGAGATTTGTGAGGGGTGTACTTATATATGCTGAGCACTATACTTATATATAATTTAGATTTTTTTTAAGTAAGTTTAGAGATAAAATAAGAAAAAAACATGCTTTTGTTTTGTATTTTCACCCAATCATAACATATTTTTGCTATTTATTTACTGGAGTAATACTGATGAAAAAACTATTTGCCATCATAGAAAATGAATTAGATTTTTTTTAAAAACAAATTTCTATAGAAAGCAGTTATTGGATACTCTAACAATATTCCACACTGTTCCTTTTTGTTACTGCATTTATAAACAAATAAATTCCTCAAAAGTAGGGATGCTCCAATCAAGGTTTTTGCAGCCAATACCGAGTACCAATTCCTTGTCATGGTGATCGGCCAATACAGAGTACCGATTCTGATTCTTCAAGCTTTATAATGCATAAAGCACATTTTCAGTCCAAGTGTGATACTTAAGTGGAGATCTCGCCTTACCTCAGTGAATAAATTAAAGATTCTGCATATAATTCCTTAAACATGTCCCTTATAACCATTTAGTGTGGACATGTCATGGTCAGAAGGAGCTTTACAGAATAAATTAATTAAACAGATTTAAAAAGTAATGAAGCAATTTGAAAACATTGCAAATCATGGATGAAGAATTCAACATGTCTCAATTAAGTTTGGAGCATATAAGGAATTAAAATGCACACCTCAAAATTCATTTCTTCTTTACTAAAAAGGAAATAAGTCCATAAACTACTGTCAATTGCAATAAATATATTACAATAGTTATTAAATATTCAAGTTAAACAATTGTTTTTATTTCCCTAATATTTCCAGCCACAATTTAATGAACTTAACAGAGAACATTCAGTTTTGATTTGTAAAAAGATTTCAGCTCTTATGTGTTGATCTCTGCTTGTAATCTTATTAACAAACAATTGTGATCGGTTCATGAGATCGACCAGATTAGCGAATATCGATCGAGTCATGAAAATGTGGTATTCGGCCGATACTGATCTCTGGCTGATTGATCAAAGCATCCCTACTCAAAACCATTTTGTTTTAATCATTACTTCAAACTTCTGACAAGTACCGTAAATCTACTTTCTTGTATGAATAAAATCCTCTTAGCTTTAAATTTGTGACTAAAAATCTGTGATTGTCAAAATGCTATTTCACTCAGCAGCACTGTGAAACACTACAAATGAAACAACCTCATCTGACCGTGTCAAGCTGTGGCCAGTGTGTCTTTAGCAGGCTCTTTAAAGCACAGCCTCTTCCGCTCGGGCAGCAGCTCTTCTGCGGCCCCCCGGATGTCGTCCAGCTCAGTGGTGTAGTGGTCTGGACTCTCTCCATTGGATGTCTCCTTGATGACGCTGTATGTGAGGGCCACGCTGTACGCCGGGGGCTTTTCTGAGCGCTGAGGCCTGCAGTGGCATAGTTTGTGGAAGGCGGCGCGAAACTTCTGTGACATGGCGTTGTAGATGATGGGGTTGATGGCGCTGTTCATGTAGATGCAGAGACGGCAGAACAGAAGGAAACAGGTGTCCAGATAGGCTTCCTTGAGGAAGGAGTTGACCACCACTAACGTCCGGTATGGCATCCAGAGCAGAGCGAAGAGGATCACCACCACCGCCAGCATCTTCGTCACCTATAGGATGGCATATGTTTTGAGATAAGTACACTGTAAAACCCAATAAGTTAGGGTAACTCAAAGCATTTGAGGAAACTGATTGCAACAAACCATTTAAGTTCAAAAACTAATCCCAATAAGTAATGTGAACTTAATCCATTTGAGTAAATGAAGCAATCTGAGCACAGTAAAACCTGATAAATAAAGAGAACTCAAACCAACTGAGTACTGTCAAATTTGCCTGTTGTATAAAATCATTCATGGTCTGTCATCCCCACCTCTCAGTCAGTTTTTAGACATCAGGAACACCACAAACAGAGAAACACTAGGGGCAGCCCGAGGAGACTGTATTGTCCCACTCCGGAAAAGTACCTTTGGTCAGGGTGCCTTTTCAGTTACAGCTGCACAGGAGTGGAATTCTGTCCCTGGCAGCATCAGAGATATAACCTCATTTAATATATTCAAAAAACATTTAAAAACCTGGTTTATAGAGAATCAGACGTGTCATCATTCCGATTAAATTGAAACTAGCATGTTTCCATTTGTGCAAATGTTGGAGTTTTACCTTATTTTGTAAATATTATCTTTTAACATCTATATGACCAAGTTTATTTTAGTACTTTTTAACTATGTTTGATTAATTGTATAATTTTTGTATTGTTTTTTTCTAGGCTGTTAAGGGACAATAGATGAAAAATAGCCTACGGGCTAATTCTGGTGCATTGGCAGAAATAATAATTAATGTTCACTGTGTCTGCCAAATAGATAAATAAATAAAACAATAAGTTGAGGCAACTCGACCTCAAACTCAAAACTAATCTATATGATTACTGTGAACTTACTCCATTTAAGTTAAAGTAATGAGCTATTTGATACTAAAAATTACCTTCAACACTGAGTTCAAAACTCTTTTCAAATGAGTAGAATTAACTTTCAGTAAATTTTGAGTTAACTGCACTCATTTCATTTAATAAAGCTGACTGTTGAACGCATATAACACTAAGATGTAATAAATATATATGATAAGTTGATTAAAAGACATATTATTGTTTATTTTTTTATCATTTAAGTATCATCAAGCATCAAATAATTAATAAAAATATACATGCTTGTACTGGCATAATGCATATTACCAGGTTTTTGCACATTTTATGTCAGTTTATTGTAATGTCTGTTAAAATGACTTGCTAATTTGGCAATTGTGCTGTATAAAAAGACAAAGGAAAGGCCTAAATAATTAACATGTTTACTTTTGCAATCATTAATCATATTTTGGCTTAGACCCTTATTTGTCAAGGAATGAACCACCAACTATTCCGGCATGTTTTACGCAGCTGATGGCCTTCCATCCACAACCCAGTACTGGGAAAGTTTACTATTACATAATACACTGAAATATTATTAGTGTACTTTATGGTAGTGCTGGGCCAATAAATGATATTATATAGAATTGCAATAAAATGTATGTCAATAACAATGATAAGCTCAGGACTTTTTTACTCTGTATTAATCTAAGAGCCAATCACGCAGCAGAAATGTGCAACAATGGGAATCTAAAAGTGTGTTAATAGTGGAGATGTACCGAATTTTTCAGCCACCGAAAATTATCGGTTGAAAATATGTTATGCCATTTAATGGACCCTCAAATTTTGTGGCTTCAGTCATTGTTGGGGTCAGAGGAATAGCACCTGGGGGAACAGGGGGATATGCCCTATCACTTAGAGAACAGACCATTTAGAAACAGGTGATTAATATGCCGCCAATAATGCCCGCCAAGCCCCTGGTTGGGGTACTCTTTTAAATTTGGAAGCATTAACAACTTATATCAAAAAAATCATTATCCTTTAATGTGGAAAATAATTATCAAGATTGCATTTTTTCCATATCACCCAGCCCTACTTTATAGTAGTGTTATAATGCAATAAGGGGAGGCCTATAGCCTCCATTTTGTTTGTTTTCTGAACCATTAATGCTTAATCTTGCATATTTACATTGTTATCCTTTTTAATACATCTGGTTGTGTTAGATGAACTTGTGATAAAACAGCTAACCGGATACCCGTTTTTAATTAGAGAGGTTATAACATGCTCATTTTAATTTCGCACTTAATCTTGGACTTTCTAAACCGTATAATCATGATTATCATGGTGCAGCTGCTGTATGCTAGGCTAGATTGTTGTCAAAAGTGTTAACACACCATAACATGTCACGGCTCATTTACTGAACACACAGGTTTAGAGCCAGGGAAAAATTCATAGCTTTAAGACCTTTTTTACGGAAGGTCATGAAAGGTGTGTTTTCTCAGCATGGTCAAAGAGCCCTGGAGCAACACAACAACAGCACAAGTGCAGTCGCTGTGAGTTTATCAGAGAGTCTCTGCCTTCACTCTGCATTTAGACCATTACCTGCTTCAGGCTATGTGAGCCATCACAACATCACAACTCATCTCATTTCTCAGCGTCTTTGTTCTGGTTCTAGATCACAAAAATGTTTCCTGCAGCACGAGGCCAAAAGCAGTACGATTCCCGAACGGATAACTCTTACTATGTGAAATGCATTCAATTTATTTCAATTCTCGTACCAATGATTCAAATGAGTCGATTCTTTAAAAACGCACAAGACCCAAATTCAGAATCTCGAAGGACTAACCCAAGAGACGATTGTTCTTCATTTAACCGATTGACCGTGAGACTCAAAACGGTGTAATTTGTTGAAAGATTGTTAATATTGTGGAGCTAGAGTATGTTATTAGTTGCATTGTTGTACTTTAATTCACTTCTCAGTTGTGAATAATTGAAGTGCATTTATGGCATCTCTAACATATGTAAAAAGTCCCTGTTGGCCTGTAACATTTTTTGCATGTCCTGTATTAAATTATTTTCAACGCTATTTATTCGCTTTCTTTTCGGCTTAGTGCCTTTATTAATCAGAAGTTGCCACAGCGCAATGAACCACCAACTTTCCCAGCATGTTTTACACAGCAGATGCCCTTCCAGTTACAGCCATCACTGGGAAACACCCATATAGCTTTAGAGTAATCTTTACTTAGATCAACGCATAAAGATTCACGAATCAGTGAATGCTGTTTTGAACTCCGCGCGCGCGCAATTACGCACAAAACTAACTCACTTTTGAGCAAAAAAAAAAAACTAAATGAAAAAACTAATGAAGCCAGCACTTTACCTGTCTCCGAGAAGCCACAGTCGTGCTGTTGGATGAACTCCTGGAGTTCCCGTGCACAGACGACTCCTTCTTCCAATTTCTTCGACTTTCCTTGGGATCCGACGGGAGTGGGTTGAGGAAAAGGATTCTTGCGATCAACCCGTATAAAACAGTGGCTAACAAGAGCGGGATAACGTAGAACACCGCGTAATCTGTAAAATAAATAGGCAAATACAGTTCTCTGGACACTTTATAGCCGCACGTCACAAGAACAGCGTTATCATAAACTTTCTCCCTCGTGTCCAGCAGATAAAACCACATAACGCAATAGAGGGACGTCAAGACCCAGACGAGCACAATGATTTTCTTGGCTCTGGAGAGGGTGCACATGAACTGCGCTTTTATCGGGTGGCAAATTGCTATGTAGCGTTCGATGGTGAAGGCTGTGATGGAGCAGGAGGACGCGTTGATGCCCAGATACTGGAAATAAGTGATGGAGAGGCACCCGGCGTAGCCGTACACCCACTGACCGCCGAACAGGATCTCGGTGATGTTGGGCAGCCCGGCTGCGGTTAAAACCATGAGATCGGCAACTGCTAGGCTCACCAAGTAACAGTTAGTCGGGGTACGCATGTGCTTGGTCGTCAAGACCACAAGAATGACCATAACATTCCCAACAATTCCAACTCCACAAATAAGGATCACTAATAGGATGCTCACCACCTTGTATTCGACACTGTTATCAGTCCAAGTCCCGTTGCTGAAAGTGCCGTTCTCCATGCTCCGCTTCTTTGTGATTCTTATTGCGCAAAAATCACTTCTCAGGACGCGCGCAGAAAGGTCATGTTTCAGTATTCCAACGCAAGAAAAATCCGTAAAGTTCAAAATTAAGTTCTTCTGTAATTAAGCACCATTCGCCCGCAGGCTTCAGATTTCAGAGATGAAAATTAAAGCGTTTGGTGCAAAGCCAAAAATGTCTCCGTGGTAATTTGTGTGATCACCAGAAATCCTCGATCTGGTGTACATAACTGCGCAGAGCTGACAGGTGTTGCACCGCCCAGGGCTGAACAGGCTGATATGGTCTCTCGAAGACCCCTGTAACCCTAATACGCGCCCGACAGCGTCAGAAAGGGTAGACTGTGCTGTGCGTAATGCGGCAGCGCGCGCGCGAGAGGGGAAGTGTCTGCTCAATTACAGGTTTCTCCGCTGAACTGCCAAAAAAATCCCCTAAATATAGGACCATGTCACTTTCAAATTACAGTGTTCCTCCGCATTATGGTGTTTGTTTAAATATCAGTTTGCTTTGGTTATGTCGGAACTGATAGTGTTTGTTTTTCGGGGGTTGTGATAAGGTTAGAGATTGATCGAGCTCAGGAAGGCTGGTCCAGTTTGATTTCACCTTTAGAATGATGGAGGCTTAAACACTGTTCTCTGGTATAGATCAGCAATTTACACCCAGGAGAGCCATCATTGACATTTCACTGAGTCAGCTGAGGATGCACAGGGCTTATAGTCTGATAGTCTGCTGTGCACACTACCATTTAAAAGTGTTTTTGTGTGTGTGTGTGTGTGTGTGTGTGTGTGCGTGTGTGTGTGTGTGTGTGTGTGTGTGTGTGTGTGTGTGTGTGTGTGTGTGTGTGTGTGTGTGTGTGTGTGAAAATATTAACTTAATCTAACACAACTGTTAGGAACTGTTTGGAAAATATGAACGGTAAGTCATCCCAAAGATTGATTTGCAGCAGTCATTACTTCAGTTCTGTGTCATGTAATATTTCAGGAATCATTCTAAATGCTGATTTGCTTGTCAAGAAACATTAATCTTGTGCCTTGAGTTGTGTTGTTACTTGATGTAGAATCAGCCTTTAAATGTTGCATGGGTTCATTGTAAATCACAAAATGCTGATAATCACATTATGAACAATATTTTTATGAACAGTTCTCACATATTGCAATAAATAAATAAATGAACAAATAATAATTATAATAAATGAATTATTAATTAAAAGCATTTCAGCAAAACTATAGCAAAATATACTTAAACTGTTCAAGCTATAGGCGACGCAGTGGCGCAGTAGGTAGTGCTGTCGCCTCAAAGCAAGAAGGTCGCTGGTTTGAACCTCGGCTCAGATGGCATTTCTGTGTGGAGTTTGCATGTTCTCCCTGCGTTCGCGTGGGTTTCCTCCGGGTGCTCCGGTTTCCCCCACAGTCCAAAGACATGCAGTACAGGTGAATTGGGTTGGCTAAATTGTCTGTAGTGTATGAGTGTGTGTGTGGATGTTTCACAGAGATGGGTTGCGACTGGAAGGGCATCCGCTGCATAAAAACTTGCTGGATAAGTTGGCGGTTCATTCCGCTGTGGTGACCCAGGATTAATAAAGGGACTTAGCCGACAAGAAAATTAATAAATGAATGATAAAGATATAGGCCAGGGGTTTCCAAAATTTTCAGCCCACGTCCCCCAAAATAACAACGCGATTCGTGACCCCCAATATCCTCTGAGGTGGTTATACATATACAAACCTTGCAAACACAAAATGGCTCACACACACTAATATTCCCGTTTATTCTTTAATTTTGGAGAACGCCGCTCGGAGATCATTCTCCATGTTCAGTCGTAAAGCAGTGTATTGTATGTCATTGCTGTAAATGTGTCAGAAAATTTACCCTGGTTTCATGAAATCAATCTGCTGCATCTGACCCTATTGCCGTGTCTTTAATCTAACAAAGTGAGACCTCAGGGGTCACAAGCCAATGAGAAATTGGAAATGTGTGTTGCTTTATAACTATTAAATACTATTTTTGTCTCATGTAGTATATGGATAAAATAGGCTCATTTTAATAGTTTCATAAAAAGAATTAGATTTTTGGAAATCACTAAGCGACCACTCCTCATTATGCCACGACCCTCACTTTGGGAACCATTGATCTAGGCCACCAATGCAAATCAATTTGCATCCAAATAAAAGTATCAGCCACATGTGTGATTGTATACAAAACTACTGTAATTTAAAATATAAGACATGTCAAAAAAAATTATAATAATAATCATTAGGTTAACTGGATTTTTAAATGCCTCAAAATGACCCAGAACATAATATACCTGAAATAAAATAAATATTAAGCCTATTTATTTCCTATTAGCTATCAAGGCAACACTTCTTTCATGTAGTTTAACTTGATGTACTTAAAACTAAATTTACAATAAAAACTACCAAAACCTAGATCTTTAAAATAAACAGCAATTATTCATTCATTTCCCTTCGGCTAAGAGCCGTATTTATCAGGGGTCGCCACAGTGGAATGAACCACCAACTATTCCAACATATGTTTTACACATCAGATGCCCTTCAGTTATATTATACAGTACATGTACTATATACAATATTGCACGTGTAACTGTATTATGTGCAAACTGAAATGTACACTTACCATCTTGTTAAATAAATTACTGTATTACTTGTTACCAAAGTTACCAACCCCTTAAAAGCTGTCAAGTTGTCAATATTATTTAATTATTTAGCCACAGACTACACTACATTTTTCATAATTTTAAAAATCTATTACAGACAGTAAGTTCTGTTACTGACTTTTCCATTACGCAAAGGTCAGATATATATATGTAGAGTTTATGATATGCGAGCTGGTGATATCTGACTGCCATAAAGACATAACCCGTTATGACCACCTTAAAAAATATCAACACCATTTCAGTATAGGAGCTCCACACAGTCAAGTGTTTTCTCAGCGATTAATCTTTCTAGACCTTTGGAAGTGTACACACAGCAAGAAAAATACAAGTAAGATTTTGAGATTTTATTATTTGCTTTAAAAGACAGGTCGTGCCTTGTTTGAACAGTATATTTGCAACCATAAATTGTCTTCATATAGATGATCTCCTATTAGCTTATGTAAATGTTTGCCTTACGCAGCGCTTTATATGGTTAGTGTTCCACTGCCATCTTGTGGACATTTTAAAGAAACACAAACACGTTTTGGTTTAATTGTAGATTTTACAACCGGAATCAGAAGAAAAAAAAAACTGCTTCACAGGTTTTATCTTGTTAAGAAAGTTACACAAAAGTTTAGTGTTGACACTGACTTGAGTTGCTTATGAAACGGTGATACTTTTATTTTAATCATGTCATTACATTCAGGAGTTTTGGAATAATATAGATTTTTTTTAATTAAGGTGAAGATTATATTGTATTATATTGTATTTTTTTAAATAATCTTTTATTGAGATGTAATAAACATGTGACAATATAACATCACAACCATATTTGCATATTTGTTTTCAATTAAGAGGAAAAAACAAAAATAATGGGGGAAAAACAAAAGCAAAAAAGAGACAAAAAGGTGAGGGGGTACAGGTTGTTTAAATTAGTAAAAGATTATTTTAGAGAAAACAGGAAGAAACTGTTAAAAATAAATCTCATCTATAGAAGGCAGGCATCAGATCAATATGAAAATTTCTTGTTTAAATAAATCTTTGGAAATAGGGAGAATATGTAGATAGGTTAAGTCGTAAGTTTATTTAATTCTTTCCTGTATCATTTAATAAATTGCTAAAATTTGAATAAGTTTTAATAAATTTGAAATCCTTTCCATAGCTAAACAGGAGAACATATTCTTGATCCACTGTACAATAGGTGGCTTTTCCATTTTCCTCCAGTGCAAAGCTATTAGACGCATTGCTTGGAGTATACTTATATCGATAAGTTTATGAGTACTGCTGTGGCAGTCAACATTTCACTTTTAAGTAATTCCTAAAAGAAACATTTCTGGTTTCATGGGCAGTTTTATAGATACTATTTCAAAAATGATCATTGCCACCTCTTACCAAAATTCCTGTACCTTTGGGCAATCCCACATACTGTACAGTGCAAAACTGTACCTTTTTCAGCTGAGCATTTGATGCATGTGTCTGGGATACCTTGGTTAATTGCATTTAACCTGACTGGACTGATGCATGTTCTTATAATGCAGTTGAACTTGATATTGTACTTCATGTTTTATGCACTGTTATGTTCCTGGATTTAAAACACAAATAATAATATAGGAATTTCACCAATTACAAGTAAATAGAGAATAAAAATCTACGGATTGACACATGTAGAGGTATAATATTATAGATATTATATCTATGTAGAGGTATAATATTATAGACCAATTCAATGTGGCGATGTCACTGGCAAACAAACATTTCCTGCTTGTTTTCAAACTACTTCGTAACTGTAACAAGACGCAATTTAATCCTAACTTAACATTAAAACAGCTGTCATATCATTATTTATCAATATGTGGATATTTTGGGATTCTTGGAAGATGTGGAAATTACAATTTAATACAGGGAAACTTTAGGACCATAGTTATTGTTTACATCCCTTAAAATGGCACTGGTTTTGAATGGAAAAAAATAATAATAGAAATAAAACATAATATCAAGCAGATAACTGTCACATAAAGAAAATACCTTATGTACTTTTTATTTAAATAAAATTTAAATTTAATTTAATTATTCAAAATTTTAAAATAAAATTTTTAAGCATTAAAAAGTCTTACATTTACTGAAATGTGTTAAATCATTTTAAACAGGTCTTAATTTCCCTATGTCGATTTAAAGCTACTCAATTGGGCCAAACAAAATGTTGTTAAAAGTGTATTTATTATCTCTTATTTATTAACTATATTTACCAAGTTCATTTATATTTCTAGTTATAAACATATGGTTTAATGATCTTCCTTACAATAACAATAGTTTTTAATGTTTTAACTGGGACATTAGAAAAAATTCCTTAGCGTTTAGCCTTGTGCAAGTTTGAAATTTCATTCACAATGGTCTTAAAAAGGTCTTAAAAGTTTTAAATGTGATGAAGAAACCTGTATAAACCCTGAATATAATATAATATAATATAATATAATATAATATAATATAATATAATATAATATAATATAATATAATATAATAAAATACAATATAATATAATATAATATAATATAATATAATATATTAGAATATAGTGGCGACCCCAGATAAATAAAGGTACTAAGCCAAAAAAAAAAGAATAATATAATATAATATAATATAATATAATATAATATAATATAATATAATACAATACAATACAATAAAATAAAATAAAATATAATATAATACAGTACAATACAATACAATACAATATAATATAATATAATATAATATAATATAATATAATATAATATAATATAATATAATACAATGCAATACAATTTAATATAATATAATGGCGACCCCAGATAAATAAAGGTACTAAGCCGAAAAGAAAATTAATATTATAACATAATATAATAAATATAATATAATATAATATAATATAATATAATATAATATAATATAATATAATATAATATAATAATATAATATAATATAATACAATATAATATAATATAATATAATATAATATATTAGAATATAGTGGCGACCCCAGATAAATAAAGGTACTAAGCCAAAAAAAAAAGAATAATATAATATAATATAATATAATATAATACAATACAATACAATAAAATAAAATATAATATAATACAGTACAATACAATACAATATAATATAATATAATATAATATAATATAATATAATATAATATAATATAATATAAATAATATAATATAATATAATATAATATAATATAATATAATATAATATAATATAATATAATATAATATAATACAATGCAATACAATTTAATATAATATAATGGCGACCCCAGATAAATAAAGGTACTAAGCCGAAAAGAAAATTAATATTATAACATAATATAATAAATATAATATAATATAATATAATATAATATAATATAATATAATATAATACAATACAATATAATATAATATAATATAATGGCGACCCCAGATAAATAAAGGTACTAAGCCGAAAAGAAAATTAATATTATAACATAATATAATAAATATAATATAATATAATATAATATAATATAATATAATATAATATACACTGTCAACGATTCTTGTAAATTACACAGTATTTAATTGTAATATGAACTGTACTTTACTGTAGGACAGTTATGATATAAGTTACTGTATTTTAAAGTTGCATTGTGAAAATTGCTGTATATTTTACAGTAACTTTAAATATACACAACTGTTAAATACATATACAGCAACATAAATGGTCTTCAATGCCTCCTCCTTCATCTTACCCATGCTTAATAATGTTCAATTCTGGTGACTAGGCTGGCCAATCATGGAGCACCTTGACCTTCTTTGCTTTCAGGAACTTTGATGAGGAGGCTAAAGTATAAAAAGGAGCACTATCCTGCTGAAGAATTTGCCCTCTCCTATTTTTGCTGTAATTGATTTTACTGCTGCCAGTATGTTACTGTAGATAAAATAATATAGGTGTCGCGGTGGCACAGTTTTTAGTGCTGTCGCTATATGCTGGATAAGTTGGCGGAAGAGATGGCGGTTCATTCAGCTGTGGCGACCCCGGATTAATAAAGGGACTGAGCCAAAAAGAAAATGAATAAATGAATGAATAATATAATATAATATAATATAATATAATATAATATAATATAATATAATATAATATAATATAATATAATATAATATAATATAATATAATATAATCTCTGATTTTGAATGTTGTTTTTAATTGTAATGAAAATTATTATCAGAATAGAATAAAATAATCTCAATTTGATTTTTCCTTAAGTTGTAATTGATATTACAATTAATATATGAGATAACAGATATTGCTGTTATCTCATAAAATTGAGATTTCTTGAAATAGCTACTATCAGATGATTTACCAAAAATCACAACAGCCCTAAACTTTCACTTTAAAAAATACATTTATTTTATATTTTGATATGTATATTTTAATCAATTAAATTTAATGTGTTGTTTATCAGATCTCTCTATAAAAAGCAAATACACTGAGAAAAAAAATGATTAATTGGATTTACATTTGTTTACGTTAAGTGGCTGTAAACACTTAATTTTGGCTGAGCTTAAACAAACAAATTAAGTTGAACTTTACTAAATTAATTTGTTTGCAATAGTTTTGCAGAAATGATTTCTTTCAGTGTAAGTGATGACCGAAGTTAACTTCCTCTATAGATCTAAAAGATGATCAAACTGAGAAGCAAGAATTGATGAATGCTTGAGGCTGGCATGTATTCATAAAGACGAGACTGTGATTTCATCGCTTGTTATGGAAATGAAATGAATAATTCATCATCTGCCGGACTGTATGAATCACTCATTCTCTAATTGAGTTTGATTTCAGCAGACTCCACGGTTTCAAACTCAAAGATGTTGTTCTGCTCTTATAATGCGACACAATGCCAGAAAACCACTCCAAATTTGGCAGCAGCGGAAACTCAAACGAATAAATAAAACTTCTGGCTGTGACTCAGGACTATCTCATTTTTCTAATGACAAGAACAAGTTTCTACATCTCACCTTGCCTGCCTTCATCCCAAAGGCTATGCACACAATGGGGTGAAACTCGTCATTCCAAGGCTGTAAAGAGAGGACAGCTGAATTAGAAAAATGAGGTAACTGGTGGTGACAGCATCAGAACCATTTAATCAAATTACATTATTATAAATAGTACTACAGACTTGTTCAAGGACAAAGGAGCTACTTTTTGTCCATGAGTTAGAATAGATTAGATTTTTTAACTCTCTACTGTCTCTAAACTTTCTACAAAACCATCTTTGACAATTAAGGTCACCAAAATTGATTGCTACACTTCATAATTGCAAAAATTTAATTACTGAAACATTTCTTTAAAAAAAAAAAGTATGTTTAAACGTGCAAATCCATTTATTATAAAATATTATTAATTAAATATGAAATTATACATTATTATTATTTTAATCTGAACTAATTTCCATATATTTCTTGTGCAAAAAAAATCTGAAGGTTGGATGTCAGGTTTAATTTTATTTTTTGAAACATTAAAGTCAAATATTTTTACTGAGGGTATTTACATTCTAAAAATGTGGGTTCTGAATGATTTTTAGATATTGAGCTTCAAAGTTTTTGCATTCCATAGCAAACAGTATGTGGGTAAGAAGTTTTTAAATAAAAAGTCCTAAAATGTGAAAACATTCCATAATGTAAATAAGTTGTCATTTAATAGGAATATGTCAATAACTCAATTTTGACAAAATTGTCAGATAAAACCTTATAATTATATGGTGACAAATTCTATACAGCTTAAAATGACACTTAAATGATTAACTAGGTTAATTGGGTTAAATAGGAAATATTTAAAAAAAATCAATTGGGGGCTAATAGTTCTGACTTGAACTGTATTAACTTGTTTTCTAACTGAAAAAAATAACAATGTTAAGTACTCTTCACATTGATTAATTACCCAAGGTTCCATCGTGTTTCTTTGATTCAATACAGATTTTCAAAGTTGTGGTATTCTTTTTGAGTCACCCTGTACAGCAAACAACCAGAGAGGTTTTTATTTTTTTATTATTATTATTATTATTTATTCAAAATAAAATGCTGTATGCAATCAGGCTAATTATGTATTAATTTATCCCTTTGTGTAAAAAACAAAAACAAAATTTATGAAAACTACTGTGATGTTTGCTACATGAGTGTTGCTGAAGTGGAGATTTATAACTCAGTAAAAGATTAGATTTTTTTTTTTTTTTGAAAATATGTCATTTTAAATATATTTATTGTAACTGAAATCTACAAACAAATTGAGAAGAGTAAAAAAAGAAAGACTTAACAATATAATTTGGGTGTTTTCTTTACACTAGACTAAAGTAGGACATTATAAAAAGCAAAAATCTCAAAATGAACATGTGCCTGTAAAACAGGGTTTTTGCCTGCGGTGTTAAAAGAAGTGATGAGTTAGTGAAGAAGCATGAGTTCATCATTTTGAAGGGCTTAAATATTTAAAGAGATTTAAGTTAAACCAAAATGTAACATTCTACCATCATTTCCTTATCCTCCACTTGTTCCAAACCTGCTTGACTTTCTTATGTTGAACACAAAAGAAGATATACTGAAGAATTTTGGGGGAAAAAAACAGCCATCGACTTCCGTAGTAATTCAGTATTTCAAAATCAGTCAATGGGTGATTTATTTATTTATTAATTTTTTGGTTGAATATAGGCTTATTCTGAAAATGTACCCCTATATACATTTCTGGAGAGCGCAAATTATGTAGCCAGAAGTACATATGGCTGCATTTAGGGCCGGAGCAAGCTGAAGGCGGGTGGTGAGGGTAGTGTTGCGGACGGCGCCTATCTATTCTGCCACCCTAGACGTTGATATAACTGAGGGCGCGTGTGGTGAGGGTAGTGTCGTGGACGCCGCCCTCTCTATTCTGCCACCCTAGATGCGGATATAACTGAGGGCACGGGTGGTGAGGGTAGTGTCGTGGACGCCGCCCTCTCTATTCTGCCTCCCTAGACGTGGATATAACTGAGGGCGCGGGTGGTGAGGGTAGTGTCGTGGACGCTGCCCTCTCTATTCTGCCACCCTAGATGCGGATATAACTGAGGGCGCGGGTGGTGAGGGTAGTGTCGTGGACGCTGCCCTCTCTATTCTGCCTCCCTAGACGTGGATATAACTGAGTGCGTGGGTGGTGAGGGTTGTGTCGAGGACGCTGCCCTCTCTATTCTGCCACCCTAGACGTGGATATAACTGAGGGAGCAGGTGGTGAGGGTAGTTTCGCGGACACCGCCCTCTCTATTCTGCCACCTTAGACGTGGATATAACTGAGGGCGCGGATGGTGAGGGTAGTGTCGCGAACGCCGCCCTCTCTATTCTGCCACCCTAGACATGGATATAACTGAGGGCGTGGGAGGTGAGGGTTGTGTCGCGGACGCCACCCTCTCTATTCTGTCGCCCTAGACATGGATATAACTGAGGGCGTGGGAGGTGAGGGTTGTGTCGCGGACGCCACCCTCTCTATTTTGTCGCCCTAGACATGGATATAACTGAGGGCGCGGGTGGTGAGGGTTGTGTCGTGGACGCCGCCCTCTCTATTCTGCCGCCCTAAGTCGCCTTCATGGACACGCCGGCCCTGGCCGCATTTCAATTTTAAATCATACAGGGTGGAATGATGGCGTTCCTTTTCGCACAAATCAGCTGACTGCTTACTTTTTAAAACACTATCGATTGGGTGTAGGGAAGCGGGTGTGTGGTGGAATCGGTCAGTCAGTCAGTCGCAAATGGCAGCAGACGCAAATGTCACTCGTGAGAGAAGCACAGCGGCCTCTAGTGGATTTGTGAAAACAAAAATTGCAAAAAATACTTACCTCCTGCAACGTATTTGGCGATCTCCAGAAATGGATATAGGGCTACATTTTCAGTATGAGAAACGTTTTTCTTTAATAGTTTAAAAAAACAATCTGGATGTCGGTGGGTCTCCACTGGTTTCTTAAAAACCCTGCTGTCTTTCCACATGCCCTAAAATTCAAATCTCATATGTATTTACTTAAGAGGCTTAAGAGTTTAGAGCCATATTTGTCAGAGTATTATTCTTATTTTTTATCCTTTAGGGCTTGCAGACATACAGTACACTACCTTATCCTCTGCTTTTAATATCCTAGAATACTACAGTATTATTCTTTATTACTGCAGTATTTAATATTATGCAAATAAATATATATGCTTGATTTCAAGTATCAATAAAAGGGATGATTCACCCTAAATGAAAACGTGTACACAATTTAAAATTTATTCTCAACATGTGATTTCAGACTTCCTCTCTTCTTTTGCAGAAGATGATGCTTTGAAGGATGTTGGAAAGTGGTGGTTGACATCCAAAGTAGGAGGAAATAATATGGAAGCCAATGGCTGCTGATTTTTGGGGTGAATTATCCCTTTATGTTTTGAATTTAAAACGATAAAACATATATTTTTGCATGGATTTACATTCTTCTGAATTACTTGTTTTGAGCTCAACAGAAGAAAAAAAACTCAGAACAGTTTAGATCACTTAAATTGAGTCTTGGTAAATTCACATTTTTAGGTGAACTAATACTTTAATAGTTTAAAAAAATCACTTCAAAATCCCCATTTGAGGGTGAAAATGTTTTCATTTATGGGGTGAATTATCCCTTTAAGCTTTAAATGTATTTTTTATTTTGTACAATATTTTACAAAGTCAAAGTCTGCTTTACTGTTAATTCAACCACTTGTACAGGGCATACAGAGAATACCCTCAGACTCTCTGTGCGTAATAAATAATATTATAAATACAATGTATATTTTTGCATAGATTTACACCCTCAAAATCATCTTGTCAAATGTTTAAAATAATTTAATGACACTCTTTTTAAGGATCTCTAAAATACTAAATCATTCTGATTTAAAGAATTTACACGTTGACACTTTTGTCTGTAAAAGATTTGAGTCAATTAAAAGAAAATAACATTTTGTACAATCCCATATGTTTTTGTATAGTTTATTAAGTACATGTGAGAATATTTAGTTTCATTTTTAAATAAATATAGCATTTGCACTGGATGAAATATATTTTCACATATATTTTGACATTTTCGCAAAAGTTATTTGTAAAGCAGACACTTTGATTACATTTGATATGTCTTATGAGTATATAAAATCACTTTTGCAAATTTGAGCACTCTAAACCAATGACTTCAAGTGATGGATAAACTGAAACTTATACATTTTAATTTATTATTTTGTTAACATATGATTATGTATATTTGATAAATGATTATGAATTACCTTTTATTTTTCAGATAACATTTCGTTTATGTTATAAGAATTTTTTGTTTTTTTTATTTGAGACATTTCTATTTCGATTAAATTGTTATTCACGTTCATCATCTTATTTTATTTAGTTGTGAATGCAAGCATTTTATTTTATACTACTTTTATTGTTCACATAATAAAACCAACTGAAAATATTTAAGTTAGCAAGAAACACTTGAGGCCGTGTAACAATGTAGCATATATCAGTCTGAGACACTCATCAAAGAATAATGGTGCTTTCACATACAATAGCACAGCGCATTGTTCAGTGTGCCCCAAGCTAGTATTCTGAACACAACGCAGCCTGATATGCTCACCTCCTGGATCACGTAGCACATGACCTTGGATCACATGAGCTGTGACATGTTTATCTCTGTGGACAGCAGTGATTTCAGTCAGAGCTCAGTCACTGCACTCAGCACCATGGACAGCTCCTCTCTTCACTATCCTTCCCTACCTACTCCAGTGTGCTTACCTTGCTAATAAAGGACTACTGTAAGTTTCCTGCAGCACATATCTAATCTTTATATCAGAATATATAGCAATACCCATGGTATAATTCATTTTTAAATGCTGTGCTTTCTGTATGTTCTAGTTCTGTAGTATCTACTACCATTATCATGATCATACAGTATTTGAGCAATGTTGCCAAGTGATGTTACTTAACTACTTTCCTATTAGGAATGAGCAACAAAAATATATCTGGATCCAGTTACCCTAATTAGTTGCCCTTTGCATTTTTAAGATTAATAATAATTCATCATTATAATTATTATAATTAACAATAATATTTTATTATTAATTATATATATATATATATATATATATATATATATATATATATATATATATATATATATATATATATATATATATATATATATATATATATAAATTTGGGCTGCATGGTGGCGCAGTGGGGAGCCTTGGCTGGGTCAGTTGGCGTTTCTGTGTGGAGTTTGCATGTTTTTCTGTGTTCATATAGGTTTCCTCCGGGTGCTCCGGTTTCCCTCACAAGTCCAAAGACGTGGTATAGGTGAATTGGGTAGGCTAAATTGTTCGTAGTGTGTGTGTGTGTGTGAATGTAAGAGTGTATGGGTGTTCATATATACGCAGCTGGAAGGGCATCCGCGTATGCTGGATAAGTTGGCGGTTCATTCCGCTTTGGCGAACCCAGAATAATAAAGGGACTAGGCCAAAAAGTAAGTTTCCTCTTGGATTTTTTCCAGCTGTGGTGAAAGGCCTCTTTTACTTAGATCTATCAACTACCTGTGGCGTTAATTCAATGACAAATGTCGTGAGCGCAGTATTACAATTTTAAAAACACATTTATGTAACAGCCTACAGCATGAGAATCTCATCTGCTTGTACACAAAACTTCTTGCACGCCCCCTCAAATGTATGCTGCTCAAGCACATGTTCTTGTGCCCTCTCAAATAAACGCTGCTGAAGTGTGATTTAGTGTGGTTAGGTAACAAGTATGTCTCCAACATTTATTAGATTTGCTAGGAATAGACTCTTTGTGTTTGATTTTTGTATTCATATACGATTGTGCCGTCAAACTGTTGTATAAACGCAATTTCACACTCGTAGCAGTGCAATATGGCTGAATACTAGCACTACTAAGACACTCTACCTGCGGCTGATATAAAGCCATATTGCACTGCTACTCGTGTGATATTGATATATATATATATTTATTTATTTATTTTATTTTTAGAGGAACACAAAATTTAATAGCATAACCTAATGTTAATATTTTTTTTTTTTGAGCTTCAAATAAAAATGTAGGTTTCCTTTATATGCCAACCTTAAGGGTACACAATCTGCCAGACAAGGATCGCCACTCTCTTTCTGTACTGAGAAACAGACTGTCTAGCAGATCTTAAAACCAAAAGCCAAAACTTTACACTTGTGTGTTCCAGACTAATGCTTCACTCTAATGTGATTTCACAGTACAGAAAATATAATTCTATTCACATTTAGCCTTTCATTTTGCATTTAAAGGAACAGTGGTTCCAAACCTTTATGAGTTTCTTTCTTCTGTTGAACACAAAAGAAGATATTTTGAAAAAAACTGAAAACCTGTAACCATTGACTTCCATTGTAGGAAAAACACATATGGATGTCCATGGATACAGGTTTTCAGTTTCATTTTTCAAAACAGAAGAAGGAATCTCATAAAGAGTTGAAACACATTAAAGGGAGTAAATGATGACAGAATTTCATTTTTGGGTGAACTGTACCTTTAATTCTTCTCCAGAGCAAAGGTGTGTGACTGCATGGTTGTTAATGTTGTTTAGTGACTATACGCCAGTGTAATCACCTGGACCAAACAACATGAGGTCAGACTGACGAGCCACAACATGATTCTCTACATTGCAAGGTGAATTGATTGATACCCAAGGCTCTGAAACTCAATTTTGTCCTTGGCAAAACATGCCGAATTGGCTCAGCTGGCAGCTGACGGTATGGAAATCTCAGAGGGGCATGCAGCAGAAAATAAGCCGTACACCCTTCTGAGATTTCCATCCTGTTGAAAATTGTCCAAATTGACTACAGCATACATCTATTCCACCTATGTTCATAAAGCCAGCAGTGACAGATGGGAATTCATGACTGTGCACCTCGTACTCCCTGAGCTGAGCCTCCACCAGCACAGGACATTAATCTCCGGCTGAGTAAGCCCCACTTCTCTGCAGACTCATCTGTTAAATGGGAACTTGCCTGGCCCTGAGCCCAAGTTATTCTTTGTATTGGTCAACACAATAGCACGTATCTGTGGAAATAATATTGATTGCTTATTGTCAAGGAGGGCTCTGCTGTAAGTGCAGTAAAAGCTCAACATGATCATGCGGATGAAATATACGTTCTTTTTCTCCATACAACAGCTTAGGTTAAAGCATGCAGCATTTAATAACCAGAGAATACTATCATGTGTTTAAAAGGGTTTCTAAAAGAGTAGTTGAGGGTGATAGCTAGGCCCACACGGAATCTGCCCGCAAAGAATTACGCAGATTTTTAGCCCATCATTAATTTTGTTTATTTACTAGAGTGTAGATGTGTAAATCTATTTTTATTTAGTTTCTAAATTAAGTACAGCAATATTATTGACTAATATGAAAATGTTCATCTGATTTATATACAATGCAGTTTATACAGTAATATTTTTCTTTTAGTAGATATATTATATGAGATGCTTTGTATGCCAAATAAAGTGAATATAACTGGATTTGCATTTTAACCATGATTTCACAATAAATTTAAAAATCTTTATAGTTTAATTAAAATATTGTAACCTCAAGAAGTCATCAATGAATTTGTTATACTATCAATATTATTAAACATAATAGTATTTGTTATGAAACTGTCTGTGGTTCCAAAAATTACATTCAATTTGACAACAAAAAAAACATAGTCACTTCATTTTTAATAAAACAAAACATTCCCATAGCGAGGGGGGTCGGGTGGATCGAAAGACCCACCCCGTGTCTGACAAAGTCCAGAATTTGACACCTATATGAGCTCATTTGTCCCATTTTTGACAGTATGCCATCATAAATTGTGAAAATAGCCAATAGAAAAAGGCTTTAAAGGGGTGGTCCACTATAATAACATATTTTAAACTTTACTTGATATGTAATGTAGCTGTGTGAACATAAACAACATCTCTGAATGTAAGGCGCTCAAAGTTCAATGCAAAGGGACACATTAGGTTTCACAGAGTTAGCTTAGCAAAGCCTACAGCGAACTTTGGGGACTATAAAAAATAAATCAGAGCTAGTGAGATTACAAGTCCGGTTATGTGCATTCACCATGCAGAGAAAGCTAAAATGACGTCCAAATGCTGCTATTTCCACAGAGCTTGTTCTGTTTCTGTATTTGGGCTTCCAAAGAACATGACAGGGAGAGAGAAGTGCTTACAGTTTGTTTTAATAATGTTTAGAGATTTACACAAATAAATAACAAGCATTAGACAAATGACAGCTTTCAGAATCTCTCCCAGTTCAGTGCTGTATTCGGCTAAAACTACGACTACAACTGACAACGCTGTGGATTGTGAGCCACAACCAGTAGGTATTTTTACTTGTTAAAATTGATCTATAACATGCATATATTCTAGTGTTAACGGTATGTTGTAGCGAGGACATAAACAAGGATGTAAACAATGGGAAATGCTGTTTGGCACTGATAACAATTTCGCTACAAATTCATATTTATCAGTCAAACCGCTGTAAACACACACAATCTTCAGCAGCGCTGGAGTGTTTCTTTATGTGAAAATAAAAAGGGATATTGGACCTCATTTTCAGCTAAGTTAAAGGAAATGGCACTATAGTTAGCTAACATTTTCTTTCCCAAACACGCGTGTTAGATGCCTTTTACCAAACTTAAGTTAATGAACTGATTCTTTCACTATATTAGACTTGTCACGATACAAAATTACAGACAACATGAGGGTGTGCTACTGATGACTGCATTGTTTTATCCCTCACCGCGTTACATAGGCTGAAACAGGGCAGCCTCGCTTTCATGCTTAAAAATGGCGGCCGCGTGAATTAAGCGTATACAATCAGAGTAAAATAAATGAAAAAAATAACATGATTTTCTACAAATGAAGCATGGACACACATTGCCTTGCATCTTATAAACACAACCAAGCCTTAAAAATACACTGTGGACCATCCCTTTAAGAAGAATAACCAATAAAGTAACCAATAAAAGAAGGTTATTATTCAAATAAAAAATTCTGACTGAGGAAATTAGCTGGCCAGTTTGTTATTTGACTATAGGCTATAGTTTTTAATTTAGTTTGATTTTAAAACATTTTTTATTTTAAGTGTTGACAGATTCTTTTTTTTGTTTTTTTTTATGATGGATGATAGTAAATTAGCATTAAAAATAAGTCTTTTTTTATATTTCTAAAATTCTAAGCTCATTATTTTATATATAAAACTGTAATAACTTAGTTTAAATGCACATTTGTAAATACATTTTTGAAAAAAAAAATAGTATAAGCACTTTTACAAAAATGTTGGAAGTATTTTTGTAGCACCAAAAAGTGTGGAAATGATAACCACCCAACAAGTTAATCCAGCACAAATGTCACTAATAGTCAGTATTTGAACCTTGAACAACTACATAAAGGTGGTTTTTAAGAACCACTCCTTTTAATAGGCAGGCTAGGGGCTTGCAAAATCGTCATTAACTTAGTGCAGGTAGGCTATAATAAATCAGGCCAAGCTGGAAGTTGTATGTTTACAAGGTCATTTCGAAAAAACATGTGCTGGTTTGAGCTGGTTGTGGAGATTAAATATAGATTATACAAACCTTCTTCAAACTGACCAGTAATCTTTCAAGCTCTGGAAGCACCGGAGAGCAGATGGTGTAAAATGGGTGTGGTTTAGCGCAGATTCTGCTCTTACTGGTTGTATTATGAAACTGTCTCCAAGCTATAGTTTCCAGTCATATGAAGAACAAAGAATACTTTTCACGTCGGAGAACTTCATTTCCCGTGGTTCAGATGCCATTTTAACCCTCATGAGATTTAGTTATCAACGCACGAGTGATGTACATCAGTGAGGCGTAGCTGAGAAGAATTGCAAACGTTACTATGGCAAAGATGTACTCATGAATATTCAAAAACCGGTTGCTCCACTATTGGAGCCTTGGATAGCAACGTCAGCCACGCCTCATTAAAATTCAATAAAAGAGACTTCGTTAAATGTTGAAATCTAAGCTACGTCAGGACAATTCTATTAATATTCACGCACAAACACTTCCCCATAGGAAGGAAAACGAGAGACGTCATCAGTACCTAGTGAATATTCATATTAAACCCTTTGCCATAGTAGAATTCGTAATTTCGCTATCAAGAGCTCAGTTCATCTTTAAAACGGAGCGTGGGAGGGAGAACGGCGGAGAGCAGCAGCCGGGAGGCCAAAATGTTCATCAAACGAAAAGGTATTAATCAAAAACAACTGCAAACAATGTGTGTTCCGTGCCTAAATATAGCGAGATGCTAAATGTGTGCTGTTTCTGCTGCTTTCTATACGGGATATTTTATGACCTATTGATGAGTGCAACGATGCAGCCTGATGGACACGTGCCAAAACTACTGTAACGCCGTGTCTGTTATATACTCGTTTAAAACAGTAGGTTCTTTATATTCATGTGTTTATACAATCACTAGTATACGGTTTTGGCTGCTGCAGGTGATGGCTTTATTGTCTATTTTCGAGTTGACCGAATTTCAATTTGTTTTTATAAGCTACTGATGTTTGTTCTTGTGTTTTGGTTATTGATTTGATATGTATTGTGAATTTGAAAATGTATTAATGTTTGTAAACAACTTTGCATGACTTGGCAAATCATAAAAATAAGATTTTGCTTCTTGCACATTTGTATGAAAAGTAGACTTATCTGTTCAGTTAAAAATGTATCGAGATATCGATCTGTACTTTGAAGTGTAGTGTCTATATCCCCGTCGGCCGTTGAGTCTTGCGTTTTAAAGGGACTTATAGCTTATCTTGGGTTTTATACGGATTGCTTTGCTAATTGGATATTGAAGCGGTAGGGCTAATCAGTAACTTTAATCGTCTTTCATTAAAGAGGCAAGGATTTTGTTCAAATACAGCTTTGCTAACCCATTGTAGTCCACATAAATGGGTTACAGCAGTAAATAGTACGCATGAGTCACAGTTGAGCCTGAAATCGGGACACGTGCATTAACGTTACACTAGACTGACCTACAAAGACAAAATCCAGTTAAACTTTCTATAAATGAAATAAATAAATATAGTCTTTTCCAGTGATCCTTCCAGCGGCTGGAAGGGCATCCGCTGCGTAAAACATATGCTGTAATAGTTGGTGGTTCATTCCGCCGTGGCGACCCCTAATAAATAAGGAACTAAGCAGAAGTACAATGAATGAATGAATATAGTCAACACTTGGTTAGAGTCAAATCGAGTGTCTTATGGTCTGGTAGATTGGTTTATCTCAACTATGTCAAGATTTAAAGGATATAAGAAAAATTTGAACGCTGATATTTTATAGAAACGTTGGATTTATTAATAGTTATATTATAGAAACAGTTACAGCTGGGTTACAGAAATAAAAACTCAAACTTTCTTTTGGTTAAAATGAACTGATAAATCTTTTAAAGCAGACTTATGCAGTGTAAGGTTGTTAATTGACAATATATGGTTTTGCTCAACCCATATGTTTGCATTAATTTTATTTTAAGCTTGCATGACTAAAGCTATTAAGGTCTTTACGCTATTCTTATCCCAATTTTTAGACATTTTGCCTGCAAATCAGTTTTTATTGTTGTGATCCTCATGGTAGCTGGTTAGTGTGTTTGAAGCTTTATAATGGTTTAACAAAAATATTTCCAGAACCAGCAGTGGACAGGCACTAAGGCACTGCTACAAAGCTTTTTTTAATCTAATAGACATCTAAACATAGTAATCTTGGCTAAAACAAGGCTAAATTTGGGCTGTGAGTGAAAAATCTAATAGAAGTCTAAGAATAGGCCAAAACTAGACTAGTCATCAAATAAACAGAAATGCATAACCACATATATAGTCTGTCTAATCTGTCTATTTGACGACTAGTCTAGTATTGGGCTATTCTAAGATGTTTATTAGATTAATACAATATAGATGCTCTATTTTCTGTGTTGTTTTCTTTTCTAAATTATTGTAATATATGTCCTTTTAGGTTTAGTTTGGATTTCTTAATGCGGCAGGAAATCAAAACTGGTGGGAGTGGATCTGATGGCCTCGGTGGAGTTGCTCTACATAGATAATAGAGGGGGAAGACCCGATCCCCCTGGGGTACTGGACTGGTCTTCTAGCCCTCTTCACGTTCACAGGCTAAGCAGTTCAGTGGAAGAAGCTTCTCCCACTCTGAAGGCGCCTGCATGTGAGGGACAATGTAATTCAGCACCAAGGACGGCTCCCCTCAGAGGACAACATGGCCAGCACCGGCATCAGCCTGCAGAGAAGGTCAGGGTGTGTTGTGATGAGGAACTAGAAACCTCATTCACGTACATAGATGAAAATGTCAATCTCAGGTTGGCCACCCCAGACACAAGTGAGAAAAGTGCTCGCCATGTGGCTTCACTACACGACTCCTCAAGCGAAATCCATCCAATGGGACTCCAGGAGTTGTCGTTGATGTCTGACATTGACCTCAGCTCGGAGAGTTCGGGGAAATCTGTGGATTACGGATTCATCAGTGCAGTCACGTTCCTCATCACTGGGATCTCTCTGGTGATCATATCGTACACAGTCCCTCGTGATGTTAGAGTGAACCCTGACAACGTCTCTGCACGTGAAATGGAAAGACTCGAAAATGAGAGCGCCAGGATAGGTGCACACTTGGACAGGTGTGTTATTGCCGGCCTTTGCCTTCTCACATTGGGCGGAGTGGTTCTTTCGACACTGCTGATGATTTCCATGTGGAAGGGGGAGATGTACAGGAGGAAAGCCTTCGCTTATTCAAAGCACTCTGCAAAGCTATATGGTTCAATTAATTTAAGAACAAGATCGAGCCCCAGCCGCTTGTCACCGCAACATAGTTTGGTCGAGGAGGAGAATGGCAATGCCATTACTTGACTGCTTTCTTCACACAGTGTTGACATTTCCAGCATGGCCGAAAGAGCTTGTATTTTGACCTTGTATCAGTGACAGAAAAACTAAATATCACATTACAGATTTCTCAGGCTCCAGAAATATACAGCATGATAACATTCATATTTGCCATGAAACAAGCTACTTTTTGAATAAACAGAGCTTATAAACTTGGGTTGTGTGGCAGGGAGTAAACTGAGCTGCTGGTGGTATTCAAACCCTTACTCTCCAAGCTGAAAATGAGACAGCTAAAGCTGATTTAACTTAAGAAATGCCTCCTGTTGTACAGAATCCTGCTGCTAATACTGACAATCCTACTGCCTCTTTCTTATTCTTTCAAAATACTGAAATATTTTCACATCCTAATGTGATGTAGAGTGATCGAGGGCTAGAGGCTCTGCTTTGGAGCACTGCAATGCTAAATCCCCCAAATGTAGATCCCCCAAAAGAGGTTGTTTTGTGCTACATTATGAAAATGCCAATGTATTCTTGGGATGTTTCTGCCGTTATTTTCTCACATTGTCCTTGTAAGTTCATTTGTCGAACAGGCCATGCGGAAATCAAATACTTTTCCCACTCAACTGCTAAAATATTTTATAAATATTTAATGGAGAAAGCTGCCACACGATGATTTGCTATCTTTTGGAAATTTAAATCCATCTCTCTGAGAGAGCGAAGCATAAATACTGTATCTTCACTGACACTTTATACTCAGCTGAATCTATAGGTATGTAACAAGATATTGGCATATTCAAGAAATAATATCTTTTATGCTCACATGACATAAGAATTACAAGTACATGTTCAGATGTATAGGTGCAAACTCTGTTGATTAATGACAAATCATGAATTGCATAACTTAACATTCACTTTCTGATATTAAATAAAATTACGTTATTGATTTTGTGTTTCATTGCTTGTCATAAATCAGCATGTACTTATTTTTAAACGGTAAGTGTGACTACTTAAAACCTGATATTGATATTTATAATCAATATTTTGTTCTGTGCAGCTTTGTGAGATTACATTGCACCACAATGACAACAACAAAAGCTCAGACTGATTTAAAGGTTAGTATTTAACAACATCACCAATAAAGTTTTGAACTATATCTAAGTAGTTGCATTAATTTTTGCGGGTTTAAACCAAGTAACCAAACTTTGAGATACTTCAATTTCAAGTACAGCGCAGATTAGGGCTGCACAATGTATTATTCAGCATACATATCACTGTGGGCATCTTCAATAGTCACAAGATAAGCAATGTTGAGTCTTAATTGTAGTTGACCAGGAGCTACAGAATTGTATTTAATTGCAGTTTTTTTTTTTTTGCATAAATCATATAAAGTCTGTACAAATAATGAATTTCAATGCCTTTCAAAGCAAAAACAAGACTATTTCACTTATCCCACAGGCAGATAATTTTGCTTGTTTTAAGGAATTACTTTTAAATTTGACATTTCTTCTGAAGGTGAAAGAAAACAATATTTTCACTTGCTCTTTATTGATATTTGGACTAGAATTGAGACAAAACAAAGAAAAACATTCAATTTCTGTAGCTGTAAGACACATTATAAAACTGTCAAATATTCAATCTTGTAAAACCATATTCATATCACAACATTTATCGCAAACAAATATTGCAATATGACATTTTTCTAATATATGTGCAGCCCTAGCGCTGTTGCTTTTATGTTATCAATATAAAAATATGTTTCAATAAGACATATAACCTGTTGTGATTTAACAGGAACATAATATTGTCATTACATTACCCTGAGTTCTAAATTCTAGTACGCTGCTACCAAAGGGAAATTAAAATTTTAATAAAATGATATTTGACAATCTCACTTAAAGGCAGCACGTAAACGAACAAGGTAGTAAGATGAGTCAGACGATTTTTTGGTTATTTATTATCGGTACAGGAGCTAACACGTCACATTTGACTTCAGAACGATGTGCGTTTGGGTCCGTGCGGTAAGTATGTCTGATATTAACCAATAGTAATCTACTTTACCAACATTTTAACACCCATTTTCATTGTTCTATTGTAAACATGGCGACAACGCTAATTTTAGGACTAAAAAGACGCGTTTGTCTTTTGAGGTAACTATAATTGCGCGCTTTTTATTGTATTTTGGCGCGCGCGGTAGTTGGCTATATACTGTAAACATGATTCCATTATTTTTTAGTGCTTACCTTTAACACCTTTAGATTCATTTTATTGTACTTGCAACCACACTATACACCCACTTTAAATGTATTTAATAAAAATAAAAGGAGGATCTTGTTTCTTAAGTCTGGATTAAGTTGCTAATGACAAAAATAACTGCTGTCCATTTCAAGCAACACTGTAATGTACAGTAGGGGACACCTTAAAATACTATGTCAGCATCAGCAATTTGTTCTGAGAAAAAATGGTTTCCCCTTTCTAGAAAGATTATACATGTTTAAAGAGAATGAGGATTTGGAAAATGTGCAAAGCACTGCAGATTTTACAGAAGGACTAACTGAACTAAAGCAATAGAGCATTTCCTATAAAGATATTTTTATGTATTTTGTTTGTTGTACACAACTTTTTAAACTCTATCACATTAACTTCACTGGACGCTTGTAGTCACAGTACCATCCCCTCACTCATTAGCACAGGGATGCCACTTGTTCCTTCAGAAATGTTGTGTATTTAATGGAAAGTTGAAGTGTGCGTGTTTAAACCCTTGGAAACCCAGTGGAAAATTTCCAGCAGTATTGATTTCTGAGAAGAGCACTCCACTGAGACAGCCTCAGGGATCTGACCCCAACTCTTGGCTGCATTTTCAGCATTATTTTTAGAAGCAGCACAATGTAGGTATTTGTACAGCTTACCGAGGTTTATTAACATTAGACGTGATATCTCTTTGTAATGTAAATTCAATCCTTTAAGCCCCTTTAGCTGAAATGGAACTATGCTCCCATGCACTCTGCGTTAGCACCTAGATTAGTTTCTACCATCAGCTCTATTAGCCTGAAGCATTTGTCATTACGAGGTGGAATAAGGATGCTTTTAAAAGCCCACTGGAAATCTTTGAGGAGTCTCTTTGACTTGGAAAGGTTTCTACCTGTCTGGATGAACAATGCAGATTCAGTTGCAAATGGAACTTACATTTCTATGCGAACCGCTGAAGGCGACTTTGTTTTTTAAGTGCTAACATCTAAATAAAAATGAATAAGCAATTACAGTCACATTGCTGCACTGTCAATGAACCTTAGACCTTATAACAATTTACTTGTGGAATTTAGATCCTGAAACATGCCTGAAGTAGATAATAAAAGTTTTAAAATTCAATAAAAGTTTTTACCGTCTTTATACTGTCCAAGATTGCCCACAAAAGTACAGCATGCATGCTTGCTTTTTAAAATTATTACACACATTATTAAAGGATGCTATTCTGCCAAAGAGCCTAATCTGCAGCTGTTTTGTAGTCTGTCCTGGTAAAGGGGGTTGTGAAGTTCAGGGGAAGGCAGGTGAAAATAACGGCTTGATGAGAACACAATGAGCATCCGGAAATGATCGCCTTTGTCACATTTAATTTCATTTAATGGTCTGGAGTTCTGGAGTAAATAAGAAATGAAAGCAAACAGACAGGTTGTTAGTTCAGCCAAAAAAATGAAATGTTCCTGTTGATTTACTCACTCTTTGGCTTTTTTTCTTCAGTCGAATGTTAAAATAGCTTGTTTTGCTGTAGTTATTGATGCATGTCCATGCTCTCAAACTCTGCCACATTAAGAGTATATACTACCTACCAAAAGCTTGTCGTCTGTCCAAGTTTTTGGAACAATGAATTATTACTTGACTTCTAGTTGATCATTTGGTATCAGAAGTGGCTTACAGTATATGAAAGGCAAAGGCCTCTAGATTACGATTATTTGACTAAAATAAAATATGATCATGCCTTAAATTTTAGGACAGTAAAGTCTGACTTTGCTTAGATAAAAGTCTTAACAGAAATAATGTACAGTATAGAATATAAAGTCATGGTGCATTGGAAAAAGAATAAATATTGTGTATGACTCCCATGAGCTTGGAGGACTGCATCCATACATCTCTGCAATGACTCAAACCACTTATTAATAAAGTCATTTGGAATGGCAAAGAAAGCGTTCTTGCAGGACTCCCAGAGTTCATCAAGATTCTTTGGATTCATCTTCAATGCCTCCTCCTTCATATTACACTAGACATGCTCAATAATGTTCATGTCTGGTGACTGGGCTGGCCAATCCTGGAGCACCTTGACCTTCTTTGCTTTCCGGAACTTTAATGTAGAGGCTGAATTATGAGAAACGCTATCGTGCTGAAGAATTTACCCTCTCCTGTGGTTTGTAATGTAATGTGCAGCACAAATGTCTTGATACCTCAGGCTGTTGATGTTGCCATCCACTCTGTAGATCTCTCGCACGCCCCCATACTGAATGTAACCCCCAAACCATGACTTTTCCTTCCCCAAACTTGACTGATTTTTGAGAGAATCTTGGGTCATGCAGGTTCCAATAGATCTTCTGCAGTATTTGTGAAGATTGGGATGCAGTTCAACAGATGATTCATCAAAAAAAAAAAAAAATCCCCCTTCTGCCACTCCAAATGATCAACTAAAAGTCAAGTTATTATTTGTTGCTCTTACAACTGGGATCGCCAATAACACTTTTGTCAGATGGTGTATATACAGTTGAAGTCAGAATTATTAGCCCCCTTTTGATTTTTTTGATTTTTTTTAAATATTTCCCAAATTATTTTTAACAGAGCAAGGACATTTTCACAGTATGTCTGATAATATTTTTTTCTCCTGGAGAAAGTCTTATTTGTTTTATTTTGGTTAGAATAAAAGCAGTTTTTAATTTTTTAAATATCATTTTTGGGACAAAATTATTAGCCCCTTTAAGCTATTTTTTTTCTGATAGTCTACAGAACAAACCATTGTTATAGAATCACTTGCCTAATTATAACCTGCCTAGTTCACCCTATTAACCTAGCTAAGCATTTAAATGTCACTTTAAGCTGTATAGAAGTGTCTTGAAAAATATCAAGTAAAATATTATTTACTGTCATCATGGCAAATATAAAATAAATCAGTTATTAGAAATAGGTTTATAAAACTATTATGCTTAGAAATGGGCTGAAAAAATCTTCCTTCCATTAAACAGAAATTCGAGAAAAAAATAAACGGGTGCTAATAATTTAGGGGGGCTAATAATTCTGACTTCAACTGTATATATATATATATATATATATATATATATATATATATATATATATATATATATATATATATATATATATATGAAAATATATAACATACAGGCAAAACAAAACTAATAATAAGTAGCCTCCAATATTGCTCAGTTCATTTAAAAAAAAAATATATTTTTTGCATTGTAAGACCTCAATGCATCATCAGAAGTAATAGGTTTATAGCCGTTGACTTTAGCTGAAAAAAACTTTAGTTTGGGCTAAAATTATTTTTTATGTCCGACTGAAGAAAAAAAAGGCCACTTCTATCATGTAAAATCTGATGACTAAATTAACAGCAAATAAAAAATGTAGGGTTGAACTATCACTTTTAAAGTCGTAATCGCTACATATTATTTTTAAGGCTTTCAAAATTAAACACCTTTTTTCGTGAATGTAGTTCCCCCTAATAACCAGGAGGTGGCACCTTTAGATCTGTACAGCAGAGTGCTGGACCCACATCTTCCCCTAGATTCACAGCTTATTTGATTTCATAAATTGCATGATAGTATCAGATCCTCTGTCTTATCAGTTTACAGACATTTTATTTCGCTCCCACGTGGTGAACTCGGCGATAACAGATTTCAGATTAGCAAAGTTTTCTGAAGAATCCAGTTTCGCAAGGAACTTTTTGCATGCAACCACATTAGAACCTATTAATCATATCAGACACAGCCAATGCAAACAAACAGCTATAAACACTTCCAAATGCATCCGAAAAATGGCCTCATTACACGTAGCCCATGTAACTGCTCAACAACCTTTTCCTCTTTCTGATCTTGTTATTAAACACAAACACATGCATTCGGTTGAGGTGACCTGACCTCGAGTATCCCAGCTCGGGCTTATTTAGGATTGTGATGCATCAAGTGTTTCTCTCCTCAGTTGAGAAACAAAGAGCTGAATTATTTATTCCCGTCAATAGCTGTTAAAGGGCGAGAGACCAGCAGGCATGTGGAACGAGGGCTTCCTCTTGCGTTTAGCATGGATCTAGCTATCAATTGTTTGCATGTCAGGCTCACACAACGTGTCAAGGATTACCGCTGCGTCATGTTTTGTTAAGCGGGGATGTTGACGAGGTCTGTGATGCCCTTATGTGATCTCGCTCAGACCAGCCTCCTCCTTTTCCTCCCCCTCAGCTATCTGTGGAGTGGAGAGGACCGTTTGCGGGAATCACTGGCAAACGATTGTATCTGGACGCTTCTCGGGTTTCTCAGCTGCACCGAGACCTGATGCTGTGCGCTGTCATCACTCTTAACCTTGGAGCCGGACTCTGCTTTCTGGCCCTGACGGTGGCTACTGTAAACACAGGAGAACAACTGACAGATTGTGTATTTGGTCAAATATTTCAAAATACACAAAGGCGCATGTGCCATTTGTTTTGTGAAGATCTTTTGATCCATGCACACACATGGATAGTGCATTATGCTTGCTTTTCCAAATGATTACACGCATTTGAAAAGGATGGCATTCTTCAAAAGAGGCTGATCTCCAAATGTCTTGTTATGGTCTGTCCTGGCAAAAGAGGCTGTGAAGATCAGGGCAAGGCAGGTGAAAATAATGGCCTGAAGTGTTGAGAGCACAGAGAGCATCCGGAAATGATTGCCTTTGTCACACTTCATTGCACTGAACGCTTGGCATATGCTGAGGAGTAAGTAAGAAACGAAGGCAAGCACACGTGTTGAGGTGTTAATTCAGCCCAAAAACGAAATGTTCCTATTGATTTACTCATCCTCCGACTTGCGTCTTTACTAGTATATTAAAGTAGTTTATTTAGTTGAAACTAGTTCTTGATTGATTCATCTCTCTTCCCTAAAATCTGATTTTTCAATGACTACCATCTCATAAATATGAATACACTTGTAGTGTAATTAATATGAAAATGGAATAGTGCTTTTAAAATTTAAGAAAAGTAAATAAATAAATAAATGAAAGATACCTTATGATTTTATTAAATCAGTGGTTCCCAAAGTGGGGGTTGCGGAACCATTTTAAATTTTTTTGGTGGGGTGGTGGATGGGTCGCTTGGTGAGAATTAGAATTACAGTATTTTATCCATAACCTACAGAAGATAACAATAGTATTTACTAGGGATGGGAAGATTAATCGATATGTATCGATACGCGGTCATGCGCGTGCACGATGCGATAGCATCGGTTGAGCAGCAGAGGATGAATGAAATTTTGGAAGCAAATCGAGATGCATCGGTTTTTGCGAGATGCATCGGTTTTTCCGAGATACAGCTTATATTTTTAATATAGAATGTATTTTTTATTTATTAACAAGTGTTGTCAACCTGTTTTTGGCGCATAATTTAATCGACCTACATAAAGTAAGCCTTAGCAACGGGCTCTATTCTTCCACCCTATGCGCGGATATAACTGAGGACGCGCGGGTGTCGCGGACCTCTATTCTGCCACCCTATGCACGGATATAACTGGGTGTTGCGGACGCCGCCCTCTCTATACTGCCGCACTAGGCGGTTTTAAACACCTCCTCCTGTTAATTTTTATTTAATTATAATAATAATAATAATATTAATAATAATAATGATAAAAATAATGGGTGTCACGGTGGCACAGTGGGTAGTTTGACCACCTCACAGCAAGAAGATTGCTGGTTTGTTATATTTTTATTAGCCAGTTGTTTACAGTGACAGTGATGTTTCAAAGCAGCATAACACTGCTAGTTCACGACCTTAAGTTTTGAATAATCAGTGGCAAAATATATCTTTGTAAAACTTTTTCATATTTGAAAAATTAAATCACAATTCTTGTTGTGCAATGCTCAACCTTTATGTTGAAAGAGTGCAAATATATATATTTTAATATATATTGCACTTATACATTCTGTTTATCTTGAAAATACTTAAATAATATGTGCTATAGGTTCTAAAATGGCCCTCTACTGTAAACTGACACTCTGGCTCTGAGAGAAAAGCCAGTTTGTAAAAAAAGCCTTGGTTTTGCTTGGTTAATAAATAATCAAACTTATTCAATGGCACAGCATCCTCTTTCACATCATCTCATAAACTTGATTTAATTAGTTAGTGCTGAATTATCGCATTGTATCGTGATATGGGTGTGAATCGTATCGTGTTGCATCGCAATATGTCATAAATGTATCGCTAATATATCGGATCGTATTCTTTGTATCGAGATGCGTATCGGATCGGCATTATAGCTTAGATGCCCAACCCTAGTATTTACTAGTTACATAAAAAAAAAAAAACATGCAAAAAAAAAAAAAAAAAGCCATCAGCCTTTCGATTTTTCTTCCCTTTGGATTGCGGCCCCTGGGGTGTTTTATATTAATAATATTAATTCCAATATTTAATATTAATACCGTCAGTTGCAGCAGATTGGTTTTACAGCACCATGGTAAACTTTGACACCTGCGGATTGGTACCAGTCCATGGATCAACTGGACAAGAATTTATTTTTGATTTCAGTTTTATTTATTACCTGAGTCTGAATGATCTTTTATTTAAAAAAATCTTTTAATTTGAAAAATAACCATATTCTCTTGGTTAGGTCTCGGTCATTTGAGCAGCAAGATTTAACCCATGAGCTTGTAAAATGAGTAAAAAGCAGACATCTCTGGAAAGATTCTTTGTGAAGAGGAAAAAGCCCTGCGAAGGACCAACGAACTGCCAAGAAATGAATCCCCAACCCTTTTGTCAACAAATCAGGTGAATCCAGCATGTCTGCGCAAGAAAAAGATGATGGTGGAGTGCCGTTCACATATTGCATCTTTTCCATACGCAAGTTTGTTATTTGCAATGAAGGCGTCACTATTGGGAGCTATGCACTCATGTCTCAGTTGAAAACAAGTTAACTTTTCAGAGCATTGTGAGTGTATTCACGTGACAAGAACTGAACGATCAGCTTTAAACTTTGTATCAAAAATACACATTTCAGTAGACTAATGATATCAGACAAGCACTGCAGTGCATTTTTTTCTCCATAAATAAAACTTCAGAGTTGCAGCAATGTTTTGTCATAGCTAGAGTTGCAGCTTGTCATCCTCTGAGAAAATGACCCCACCCACCCCGTCTGGTCAGTTCGACTGAAGATAATGATCTTCCAGTGGTGGTCTCCAAAGTACACCAAGTATAGTCTTGTGCAATAAACATTATACCCTCCAGTCTCATTGGATGAGGTTAATATTAAACAAATGACTGAATGACAAAGAAAAAATAATATATGTTTGTTAGACTGTTTTTTGCGCTGTTAATATGCATGTGTTTATACAGTATAAGCCTATTGGTCTGTTTCCACCATTTTGTGCAATGCTTGTATGTCTATAACCACCTCCAAAGATAGTGGGGTCACGAGGAATTTTTATTTTGGGGGTCACAGGCTCAAACGTTTGAGAATCCCCTGTATTAAATAAAAAAAAGTTTTCTACTTTTCACTATCTTGAAAATTGGACATATTCCCAAAAAGATGTGTACATATCACACAAATAATCACATACTTCATAAAGCCAACTGCTCTCTTTTTGCTTCAACACAGACACGACTCCAAACATGACCTCCAGGGGAAGAGAAATAGATATGTGCAAACATATGTTCAACATAAAAGCCAGTGAAACAATATCTCAGCTGAAAGTGAGAAGAGGGATTTGACCTGACATCATTGATAAACTATTGGCTGGAAATGGGAAGCTGTTTCCTGATTGACACCATATTCTTACATTTCCCCTCAAGCTTCAGCAATAACTGTATAACTCTACTCAAAACAATGCATAGTTGTTTCAACTCAAATTTGGATAAAATTTTAAAAAATATTCATTATTTTTATCTTGGCTTGAAATTCTGCTAGAACAGTTGGTACTGCATGAGCATAACCTGTATGTGATATGACTACCAATTAATTAATAATGCAATAATTTACTCAGATAAGCTACTCATTTCTTACAGGATATACACTCGATAACCTTCTATATGCTCCCAACATTTTCCGTTATTTATTAAAATATGATATTAAAAGGATAGGTCACACAAAAATTAAAACTTACCCTTGACTTTTTCCAGTTTGAATTTTTTTTCATGTTTGGTTTTGTTGGAGATCTTTAACCATTCATTCATATATTCAATTTATTCATACATTTTCCTTCGGCTTAATCCCTTTATTCATCAGGGGTCACCACAGCGGAATGAACCACCAACTTTATCCAGCATATGTTTTGCACAGCGGATGCCCTTCCAGCTGCAACCCAGTACTGGGAAACATCCATACACACTCATACACTATGGCCAATTAAGTTTATTCAATTCACCTATAGCACATGTCTTTGGACTGTGGGGGAAACCAGAGCACCCAGAGTAAAACCCACGCCAACACGGGGAAAACATTCAAACTCCACACAGAAATGGCAACTGACCCAGCCAGGACTCAAACCAGTGACCTTCTTGCTGTGAGGCGATCGTGCTAACCACTGAGCCACCATGTCGCCCAAGGTCTTTAACCATTTACATCAATATTAAGAAAAACAAATACTGTAGAAGTCAATAGTTACAGGTTTCCAACATTATTCAAAATACATTTTATTTCTGTTCAACAAAACTAAAACAACAAAAACTTTGGTTTGGAACAAGTCAATGGTGAGTAATTGATGGCAGATTTTTCATTTTTTTGGGTGAACTATCCCTTAAAATAATAACTTTAATCCAATTCTAAGTGGTTTGGAAAATGGATGGATGGACGAAATCCAATTCTAACCCTAAATTAGTGCAAGGCAGACTTTGCCTCGCAGTCAATTAGCAGCGAATATCATCTCTGTGATAGCGAAACTGCTGAACAATGGCATTGGGAATTCTTTTTGACCCATGTCTACCAGAGCTCCACTGAGGAGCAAAATTGTCTGTTTTTGATTGACAGCATGAGCTTAATGCAAATCACTAGTAAGACTCAGTTGTCATTGGTTAGGACAGCTGGTCTGATGTGCTGCATCACTCCCAGTAGAGTCCTGCCACTGACACAGAGCTTGGAGAATGTTTGATGGTGATTGCTCTCGAGACAGTAAGGATGATAAATCAGACGAATGGAAGAGCGAGAGCGCATAGTTGGAATGAATTGACAGGTGTTTGGTGTTTAGCCCGTCTCTTTCATTGTCCCAGAACTCTCTTTAGAACAATGAATGAGTCAATGGGTTGAGGAAAGCAAAGAATAAAGCAAGCTATGAGTCACCGGCCTTGTTTAGAGATAAATAAAAGAAGGACTTCCTCGTTTTTCTGACCGGAGGTTTCTTCTGCATTCTCAAGGTCATCAGGTTCAGTGTGCGATGGAAGGGTTGGGCGGACTCTAAACAAATCTTCGTCCTGACCGACGTCCTCTTAGCTTGGGTTTGTCTGAGGCTTGAGATTTGTGTGTGTGCGTGTGTGTGTTGGGGAGGATGAGGATGACGTGATCCCCTTTATCCCGGCCAATAAAAGAGAGTGGCCAGCAAAGATCCGGTTCTGTACGTGCCGTCAAATTCAATAAGGTAGTGCTTTAATGTTTTCTTTTAATCAACCAAATTGCATTATACACCAATGGCGTGCTCTACCCCTCAACAGAGGATAGAGGAAACAGCAGGGGGCAGACAGGACACTTTGTTCCTCTCACTTTCAACAGCAGGTGGATACTGGATGATGTCTGACGGAGGTGGGATTTATTTATTTTTTTCAGAGTCGTGCAAATACAAGTGTAGGACAAATGATCGTTTAAACCAGCTCGGTCTTGTCTTCTCCAGTCTGCAAGGACACCATATACTCTAAAAGACCTAATAAGTGTAAGAAGCCACTAAATTCATTGCTGCTGACATATGAATGTCAATAAAATATAAGTGCAGTTCACTTGCTCAGACCCAGTTGCTCATTCAGGCAATTGAAGTTTGGCTTGCAAGACACTCAATCACCTCATACTTCTTGTTCACTCCTAACATTTAATTTCCTTTGGCTTTGTTCCTTTATTCATCAGGGGTGACTACTGGTGAATGAACCGCCAACTTATCCAGCATATGTTTTTCACAGCAGATGCCCTTTCAGCTGCAACCCAGTACTGGAAAACACCCATACGCACTCATTCACATTCATACACTACGGCCAATTTAGTTTATTAAATTCACCTATAGCCCATGTCTTTGAACTGTGGGGGAAACCGGAGCACCCGGTGAAAACCCACACAAACATGGGGAGAACATGCAAACTCCACACAGCCAACTGACCCAGCCGGTACTCAAACCAGCAACATTCTTGCTGTAAGATGACAGTGCTAACCACTGAGCCACCATTTTGCCCCTCATTTTTAACTGTCAAATAAAAAAGTACCAAAAAGCATAAAATTCAGATTTAAAAACATACTCACACAGCTCTTCCAGTACTGGATAAAAACTGGACTTGTCACCCAGATAATGTAAAAGAATGCCTTCTTAAACCAGCAACCATTTTGTTTCCATTCAAAAAAAAAAAAAAAGTCATTTAGTCATAAAAATGTGCTTATTTATTTCATAAGTTATATTAATTTCTGAAAAGTATTTAAAAATTTAAAATAAATGTAAGTACAGATGATAATGATTTAATCATTTAGAAATAAAGTTGCTTTTATACAAAATAATACAAAGAAATGAGAAAACATGTAAATTACAACTGCTGTAATTAAAAAGCCACAATTATGAGGAAATAGGAAATTATGAGGGAATTGTGATTCCTGAATGAAGTCAAAATTAAGTTTGAAAGTTTAAAAGAAAGTTTATATAAAAGAAATAAAAGTTGTGTATTATATGCAGTGAATTATAGTCAAAAATGTGATATATATATATATTTTTTTTTTTTGGTGCTGTATTCAAATTCAGATTTTTTGGTTAGAAATGTTTCAGTTCTTTGCTAAGGTTTACAATTGTGATTTTACTCTATTTACTCTATTTATTTTCACAATTGTGAAATTTTACTCTTTGACCCAATGATAGCAATTTTTGGCTGGTCAGATTTTTTGGAAACTCTCAACCGAAATGTATGGTTACGTATTCAGTATGGCGTTATCACAGTTAAAAAAAAGTTATTCTTTGTTTCTGGTAGAAAAATGTTAGGCCTCTTTTCTCTGACTGGCTTCTTGGACTCACCTCCATTTTACATTTGAAAATAATTAGATATACCACTTCTGAAAACTGATAAAATGTGGGATCCTGTCTTTTTTTTTTTTTAAATACCATAAAGATTAATTAATTCATTTATTTTCTTTTCGGCTTAGTCCTTTTATTAATCTGGGGTCACCACAGTGGAATGAACCGCCAACTTATCCAGCATATGTTTTAAGCAGCGGATGCCCTTCCAGTTGCAACCCATCACTGGGAAACATCCATACACACTTATCCACTACAGCCTCCTAATTGAGCCTACCCGATTAACCTATACCATGTCTGTGGACTTGTGGGGGAATCCGAAGCACACGGGGGAAACTCACGTGAACACGGGGAGAACATGCAAACGCCACACAGAAACGCCAACTGACCCAGCCAAGGCTTGATCCAGTGACTTTCTTGCTGTGAGGCGAGTGTTCCACACACTGCGCCACAGTGCAGCCAATTAAGACTATTAATGTTGTTTTAATAGTCCATTACTGTGTCTTTTTGTAGGTCATATATGTCATGTATGTCTCCATTTTCCAAATCTTCCACTTACGGATGATAGAGGCCACTGTGCTCAACAGAACTTTCAGAGCAGCAGAAACGTTTCTGTAACCTTCCCCAGTCTTGAGCCTCAAGACAATCCTGTCTCAGAAGTCTACAGACAATTTCTTTATCTTCATGCTTGGCTTGTGCTTTGACATGCACTGTCAACTCTGGGACAGACTCAAAAAAATTAAACAAACAAACAAACAGGCTAGTGCAAGATGATGACATTTGCTGCTTCTGAAGCAATAACAGACAAATTAATATCAAAGAACAATAGGACATCGGTAATATAGGAATATTTTGGTTTTAAAGTCACAGACACTAAACAAAAACAGGTCAATTTTATTTGTGTTCACTGTTTGCTCTAGAGAAAAATTAGTGTTTCATTTCTGAATACTTTAAAACAAATTTGAACAAATGTTTGAGTAATGCCGAGTTCAGACTGCATGATTTTCAAAGTAGTCGTGTCACAGATGTTTTCACACTGCTTGACTATCTGGGCCAGCGTTTCGTCGCTGCTTTGTTTGCACTGCAAGATGGATCGGCGACAGGGACTTTCACATTGCATGACTTTATTATATGAAGAATCGCTGACAACTTCGTCCAAACTACGTCTTACAGCCAAAAACACGTAGTGTATCTTTTGTTATTAACTACATCATGAGAAAGAAGCCTTTAATGGGGTAGAAAACGTACATATCTGCTCACCTGGGTTTAAAGGGAATTAGCCATTTCTCCTCAACGCTGATAATAAACTAATTTCTTTCTGTATGAAACGTCAAACAGACACAGTTGCTCCTTAGTCCTGTCAAACCTCCACTAGTTTTCCCTTATTAATGATATCAGTGCTATGTTGATGGAACATGTCTGCTGTCCCACAGAAAGATCTCATGATTTCACCACACACTGGAACGGACTGGCAAATGCATCTGATCCTCAGCACGGAGGAGGAGAAGAAACTAAAGGGATGACTTCAGCCACAAAGTCACTTTGACATAGCGAATGAGGAATCAAGTAACGGGATCAGGCTTCATTAGGTGACTTCAGGCAAGCTGGCAGTCAGCCAGGTGAGCTGGACTCACAAATGGACATTGATTTTTCAATAAGGGCCCTCCGAGCTGTCAGCCAACCATACCACACTGATATCTCTCCTCTTGGGGATCGGCCCTCGGCTACCTGACTGCTGGCTCTTACTGGCAGCCCACCTGCGTCCCACCTTCATCCAAAGTGAGATTGGGGGACTTGATGTCTTTATTTGAAAGCATGGAGAGAATTGTGGCCCGGGACAGAAGAGGTCATGATCCGCTGACATCCCAGCCATATTTTTCAGCTTGGGGTCTGAACTGGTTGTTCTGTGATTTCTCTGTTCTCGCTTCGAGAGCCAGACACCTTTAATGTGTCCCATCCATCAGGCCGTCCCCTTGACCACGGGGCACTGCTAATATTGGGCTGCCCTCCACCTGAACCCCCTCACCCAGCGGGAAGAGGTAGCTTGCAGAGGATTCACTCCATCACTTTGCATAAATATGAGAGCAACCGTCAACAGAAAATAACGCAGAGTTTGCAGAAAGAAATAAAGACACAGAAGAAGTAAATCTAGGTGCCGTGTCCATCTGTCTACCCACCCGCATTAAAATTTGATGCCTCCAAAAGGCGTCATGCCCAAATGTCAACCTTTGCCAGATTGCAATCGATGAGCTTTGATAAATGCTACTTTCTTCTTTTGGAGAAAGCTTCTAATAGGCCTTAGAGGAGAGCAAATGAGAAATCAATATTCACAGCATTGTAAAAATTATACAAGTTTCACTTACATGTAATTATCAGATTTCAAGCCGATTTACCCTGACACTGCTTAATGAAATTGATTAAATGTTGTGCAAAATAACAGAGGGCCGGGCGATCTATATTCAGGCCGGCACGCTCTCGCAAGCTCATAAATTATGAAAATGCAGTGAAAAGTGGATAATAAATAATATTTATACTAGCTGTGAGGTAGAAGCCATCGGGAGCGTAATAAAACTTGACTTGGCTAATGCTTACTGAAATGGCGTTACTAATGAAAGGGCACTTGTCAACAACTATGAGGTCATCGCAAGCCATAATGAGATTACCTAATCGTAAAAGTGAGAGTCGGCTCATGCAGATTTAGGGGACGTAAAAAAAAGTTAGAGGGTGTTTGGGGCACATAAATGACAGCGGGTTTTAACCAGCAACAGCTGAAAAATGGATTGTCTAAGGGGTAAAATGTGAAACAACATCCTTTTATTATATGGACATAGTTGCAAGTACTTTTGAGATGACAAATTGCTGGAATACAGAACTGTTTCCTCCTCACAGAAAAAAATAAAAACGATTAGGGTATTTAAGAATTCAACAACAGTTCTGTCTGGTCCCCAAATCTGGTTCTCGAATCTATGCCCACACTAGTACTAAAAAGGGAATAAACAACTCGCTACAGTTTGACAAATATTGCAGTTGTTGGGCAACATAATGTACTTTTGAGTCTTTTTTTAGGTGAGAATGTAGTTGTTTAGATCGCCACTTTTATTTATAAGGATTGTGCCTATTTTATATATTTATAATTTCAGTGATTCAGCATGTGGGCAGTCATCAGCCTGTCATACTTAGCAGAGCAATGATGGTTGATGCCACAAAATGGGCACAGAGACCGCATAGTAAGTCCTTAGTGGAGAAAATTTCTGAGTAAATTTCAATCTACAGCTGAACAAATCATTTTAAAACAGGTAAGTGGCATTCTTAGTCGATCTTTCTCTTGTATGTTGTAGTGCTGTATTTAAACCATAGGAATCTGGTAGTGTTTGCTTTGCTTTGGCTTTTTTTTCAGGATTAAATATTGTGCTATTGCAATTGCAACAGAGAAATACTGGAAAAATCTTAGTAGACTGATGGCATGTCATGCTGTTCAGCCTTATGATCTTAAAAGTCAGAAAAATCAGCTGTTTTGTCATAACTTTAGACATTACACTAGAGAATCATTGAAATAGTAGCTCTAAAGGGATGTTGGTGAATTAGTAATGGTTTCTGCTGTTCTGACGTCAGCTGCAGATGCGAATGAATGGCAAAAGAAAAGTAGTTCCTCGTGCAAAAGGATTTTTGCGACTCTCTGTTTGATTTTCTTGTTTTATATACACGATTATGCCATCAAACTGATTTATAAACTCAATATCATACTCGTAGCAGTGCAATATGGCTGTATATCGTCACTGGTTGGGCACTAAGGCACTATAGGCGATATACAGCCATATCGCACTGCTACTTGTGTACTATATAGTACGTGAATATAGCAACTATTCTAGTGACAATATAGTCACATTATGAGAAATATTTAGATGAGAATAATTAAAAGAGATTTAGTTGACAATAATAAGATCTCACAAGAAAAATAAAAGTTAGAATTACGTAAAAAGTAAAGACTGTAATAAATTAATAAATACATTTTAATATAAATTATTAAAAAAAAAAAAAAAAATATATATATATATATATATATATATATATATATATATATATATATATATATATATATACATATTAAATATAAATTTTAAAAAAATCTGTTGAGAAATTCTTTCCCAGAAATGGGTTGTGGCTGGAAGGGCATCTGCTGCGTAAAAACTTGCTAGATAAGTTGGTGGTTCATTCCGCTGTGGTGACCCCTGATTAATAAAGGGACTAAGCCGACAAGAAAATGAATGAATGAATAAAAGTTGAGAAATTAAAAAAAATTGTGCCAATTAGACGAAAATCGAAATTGAGATGAATTGCTACCGCTACAGAAAGTAACATTTTAGAAATAGGTTACAATCTACAAGTAAAAAATTTAAAGCCACAATTATGCGGAAATAGTCCGACTTGTAAAACAAATACTGATTGTTGGATAAAGTTAAAATAATGAAAATCCAGTTAAAATAAAAGGTACAAAATTCATTGGTGATATTAGGGATGCTTTGATCAGGCTTTTTTTGCAGCCGATACTAAGTTCTGGTTCCTTGTTATGGTGACTGGCCGATATTTAGCACTGACAATACTGCTTTGTCGCAATCTGTTGCCTAGCTCATTCACTCTCGTTGCCATGATTTCTAGGTATTTTAACAGATTTTTGGGGATCACAAAGCCGGTTTGAATATGGGGGAGACTCACAGAGCTTCCGGGAGAGGTCATAAGGATGGCTGAGACACTAGATCAGGGGTGTCCAAACTCGGTCCTGGAGGGCCAGTGTCCTGCATAGTTTAGCTCACACCTACCTGCTTCAACACACCTGCCTGGAAGTTTCTAGTATATCTAGTAAGGGCTTAATTAGCTGGTTCAGGTGTGTTTGATTAAGGTTAGAGCTAAGCTCACCAGGACACCGCCCTCCAGGACTGAGTTTGGACACCCCTGCACTAGATAGTGGCAATCACTCCGCTCCACTCCACTCTGCATCTTCCTCTGCTTGTAAACTCATAAACAAACACCTAATTGGTTCATCAGATTGGCCAGATTGGAGAGTATCGATCGAGTCATGAAATGGGAATATCGGCCAATACCGATCTTCAGCTGATCGATCGGAGCATCCCAAAGTAATATATAGGGAAACAAAAGAAAGTTTTCCTAAAAGTTATAAAAGAAGTTTTTGTGTATATAATTACATTTAACTATAGAGAAAATGAACAAATTATTATTTTAATCTTCTCTTTACTCTGGCAAAATTGTTTTTTTTATATACATATTGGACCCAAGATCTACTGTAGCTCTTTAAAAAAATGGCATTCATTGACACTCAAAAGTTACATTTAAGGCCATAAATAACAGGATGCATCAACCGCTGGCTGCTTCACAGGGTGTCAAGGCATGCACACATGGCATGCAGCTTCTTCCACCATTTGAGTCAAGAAATTTGCCATATTTTGAGCAAAAGAGAGAGAGGCGACAAAATGAATGCAACAAATTAATGATGTGAAACCGTATGATGTCGGATGGGTGTAAATCATGCCCTCCTGCTGACGCCTCCAGGTACGCAGCAGACCGTTTCGGAAATGAGCCGGCCATGTCAACAGGCCTCTGTGTGTAAAACTGCATACTTTCATTTGATATTGGGCTATAAAAGAATCACCTGCGGCTTTTTGGAATCGACCGAAGCTCTGGCATTGGTCGAGTGCAAAGTGTAATATTAACATCCAGCCAGACATGGATTTTTAAATGCTTTTTATTTGAAGGTGATTTGCCAAAAGAATCTTTTTTTCGCTTTACTGAACCCATCGCTCGCAGTAAAGTCAGCAGACTAGACGTAAACCTCTCTTTACTTTACACTGAGTGTTCACTGGTATTTACTGCGCCAGATTACTCATGCTGTTGAATGTCACTTTTTACTGGGATAGCTACGATGAATTGGTTTAAAGTTTGGAGCCCACTCGAAAACCGTGACTAATAGCTTTTGCAGTATTGAGTTCACCAGTTCTGCTTAGAACACCATCTCCTCTCCTGTTCTTTGTCAATATAAAGTGGTATGCATAATTCATCCTGAAAACAGATCAAACTGTCCTACTGTTTCACAATGGGAGAAAAGTACTACAACATCTCCTACTGACCACTTATCCGAAGTCAATAAGGAGATGCTTATGCAATATTGGGGAGTAATGTTTTGTAATGGCATTTCTGCCATCATTTACACAAGCTTGTGCTGTTAAAACCTCCTTTTCAAAGGAAAGAAAGATTAATTCAGAAGAAAATCCTTAATAGTGTTGAGTAGTTTGGATCATTTTACTGACTCGGAGCTTTGAGTCTGGTTTAGTGAGGTGAACAAATCTTTTTGAGTCATTTCATTCAGTTTGCCAAAATATTATTAAAATGTTACAAGTTGTTTCCGAACTCATCTACAACTACACCAAACATGGATCATACTACAAACAAGTCATAACTAGAATGCTAGAAAAAGAAAATAATCATTTATTGTTTACCTGGTCTTTTGTCTATGATTATGTCAGGTCACCTCTTCTGACAGGTCTTCAAATTTCAATGATTCGTTCACGTCGCACAGACAGTCCCATATAAGCTTAACCAAAGAGCCAAAAGTAGCCATGAGTAGTTAACCTTTCTAGTCTTCTGGTTTTTGAGTCATTCATTCATCACGTGTCAGCATGTAAAGAGATGACTCTGACCCAAGGACTCGAGAAATGAACGAAAATCTTTTTCCGGCTCTAAATGCATACACTGTAAACGATTTCTGTTGTTTTCACAGTATTATACTGCATTTCTCAACAGTTTTTTACTGTATAAGCTGTGCACAGTGTGTTACTGTATATATTGTTGTTTTCACAGTATAATAATGTATTTTCAACTTTTCTATACTGTAAACATGGTTAACAGTATGTTACTGTAGATTTTATAATGAATTTTGGGGGAAAATCCGTTACTGTGCATCTAAATACAGTACTGCAAATGACCAAGAACAACTCTACACACACTATATATTATGATTATTATGTTTATTTATTTTTAGACAAATTATTTTGTGAAGTAAATAACCTAACCAGTTTCTTCAGACTGTTCAGTGCATTAAACTTTCCCCTGGTTTTCCATTTTTGGGTGCACTTTATAAGGCAACATAGAAATATTAAATAATATTTAATAAACATAACTTTGTGCTAAACCAAAACGTAAATTGGAACAAAAATACATTGATTCACGTAACCAAAAACTGTTAAACAAACAAAATGATTTCAAAGTCAGCTTAAATGTCAGAGTGACCAACCTGCTTTAGACGGATTCAAGAATATTGGGCGCCCATATTGGCCACCGTAGAGGTCACATATCTCCGCATTTTCAAAACAACATTTTAAAATACTTCTTAAAATACTTCTACTAAAATAAATCTTAATAAATAAACCACAGAATTGAGTTTAAAACAACTACATTCTCGCATGAAAAACGGTTAAAACTTTATTTCATAACACATTTATTATAGTCATCGAAGACAGGGCATGTCTCAATAATGTCTAGGCCGATTAAAGCATGAGGTTTGCCGGATACATGAGTGATGGAGCGCCGTCAACCCCTGGAGGTCAGAATCTCCCCTATCGGCAAAGCACACTTAAAATTAGACATGATATCTAAAAACAAACCACAGATTTGAGTTTGGAAAAACTACATTCTCGCATGAAAAACTGTTAAAACTTCATTTGGTGACATATTAAACGCAATATTTATGATATGATCTGGCTTTTCTCATCCGCCATTATATTTGCTTGTTGGTGTGAAATGAACTGGGAGAAAAAAATATTAATTCTCAAAACGCTTCAAGCGAACATTATTCTTATTGTTAAAGTCAGATATATGTAATATTTTCGCTGGTAAAGTGAGAAGAAAAAAACAATATTACTATTTTATCAATACCACGTTTGCATTGGTTCGGTTCAGCACACAAACGACACCGAATCGGATTGAACCGTTTGCTCGGGAATTATTTTATCACACGTGTTCACAAGCACATTCAGCAATAGCTGCGTCCCAAATCGCATACTTATGCACTATTCTACGCCATTTTGTAGTATAAATAGTGTAAGTAGTGCGTTCACACTGAAAACACTAAAAATAATAAGAGCACTTCAATTACCCGGATGATGCACTCATTCAGCCGCTAAAATGAAGTGTGTAATGATGGACACTTCACGCACTCAACGACCGCAGGTTTGCTCACGTAGCGGAAGGGGCGGAGCGATCGGACGCACATGTTGAATAACTTTATTTATTTTGGATGGTGAAAGCAAAATTCTCCTACGAGAGTGATTATAGCGCCTCCCGATGGTGAATGCAGCAATACTCACGGCAGGTATTACTTGATAATTCAGTCGTTTATTTCACTGATTTGGCAACAGTCAAACGTCATCAGGGAAACGGTTTGAATTTCCGCTTAGTAAAAATACATAAGTGTGCCATTTGGGACGACACTACATACATATACTATCCTGTTGAGTGTGTAAGTGCATAAGTACATAGTGCATGAGTGCATAGTGTATAGTGTGCCATTTGGGACGCAGCTTACATGTGTATAAATGTGTGTGGCCGAGCAGTATAACGAAATAGTAATGATTCATTGTTGTGTCTTACAATAATATACAAAAAGGAATCGGTTTTAGGCGGACTCGACTCTTTACTGTTCTAAGGAGCCGATTCATAAAGCCGAGCCGACTCGATTCGACCTTCACCAGGCAAGCAACGGCTCTTCTAATTTGAAATCCACCTGTCGCCTTTTCTTCCAGTGAATTCATCCTCGGTAAGTGTTTAAAAGTCAAATTCTGTTCGTTAAAGGATTGTTTTGTGTATATTTCCGTGTAGTGTGTGTGTAATTTAAAATAATTAACCAAGTTACTTTAGTTGTACTGTAAGTTAGGTACTTATGTCACGTTATTCGACGCCAGACCGTGTTTGTAGTGTTTGCGAGGTATTAGATAAGGTAATTACAGTGAGTTTATCTTGAGTGAGTTTTTGACCATAGTAACGTTAAGTTACCTGAAAAAAAAACGTAACTTTTACTTGGGGTTAACTGCATTAATGAATTCTCTATTTCAGCACAACACTGAGATGAAGGCAAAGTCACCATGAAAAGTTAAACGTTTAACGTTAAGTTAAGCTCTGGTCTTCATGTGGTCATTATGACCAAGTTATCATTATGGTTAGATTTGTAAACTGTAAGTTAGTTATTCACACTAAACTCACAATGAAACAAGTCTAAACTGTTTTATTAAATTGAGCTGATAATAAAATTCAGTTGATGTCTTTTAAGCTAACGTTAATATTAACATAATTCATATTAATTGTCTATTTCTCACTGGTTAATGAGCTTATTGTATAACGTTATTGTGTCGTTAATTGTACATTTTATTTTTGGTGTTCAGGTGTAGGGAATGATTTGTATACAAATTTATTTGAACCCCATACAGATTTGTATGGTTGTACCATAGATTTAGATTATTAAATGTTAAGTCTTATTTTACTCTTATTATATTTATCTTTTTTGCAACTACAGCAATTGATGCTGAAAAACTGATGCTACCAATCTCTCCTCACTTGATTATTCAAGGTAATGTTGATGTCTTCCTCATTTTGATTAGATTTTGAAATGTCAAGTTGTTCACAGATTTGTTGTGAGGAGTTTCATGTACAACCTCTTTTGCTTCTTCCAGAAGCGACGCAGTGGCACAGTAGGTAGTGCTGTCACCTCACAGCAAGAAGGTTGCTGGTTCGAGCCTCGGCTGGGTCAGTTGGCTGAATACAATGGCATAATGATTCTGCTTGCTCACAGGAGGTACTTGATTTAGTTTTCCTCAAGCGATACATCAGTTTTTATGAGTAATGCGTGACACTTGAATTGAAGGGACAGTTCACCCAAAAATGAAAATAATGGCATCTTTGGCATCCTCCACTTGTTTCAAAATAGTTAGATTATTTTTTTGTTCCATTGAACACAAACTCATATTTTTTTTTAAAGAAATTTGGTTCAAATATGGATGTCCATAGTTTCTGGTTTCTAACATTCTTCAAAATATCTGCTTTAGAGTTCAACAGAAATTTTAATGGATTTAAAACACATGGAGTAATGGTGGCAGAAAAGTAAACTATCCTTTTAAATATTTTATTCTGAGACTTATTTAAATGTGTCTTGTCTTTTGCCATATTGTCTTTCTAGCTCAGATTGTGATGGACCTGGAATGTGACACCAGATACTCTTAAGTCAAGAACCAAAAAAGAAGCGGAGATGTGGAGGGATCTGCAACTAAACTAACTGGAGGAAAGGAACCTTTAGGTAAAAACACCTGCTTTATTTAGATCTGAAGTATTTTATTTGGCATAGACTATTATTTTTTTATTCTTATTCTAATTTTATGTTATGTATACTGAATATAAGTCATTTAAATTTCACAAATGATTGAATATAAAATATCTAGATGTCTTATTTTTTATTGTCTTAAACATTGGTGCTCAACCCTGTTCCTGGAGATCGACCTTTCTGCAGAGTTTACCTCAAACCCTGATCAAACGCAACTAAACAAACTAAGTAGTATCTGAAGGAGCACTTGGTAAATAAAGACAGGTGTTCTTGATCAAGGTTGCAGGTAAGCTCTGCGGAAAGGTAGATCTCCAGGAACAGGGTTGAGCACCCCTGATCTAAATGCTCAAAAATGCTGTTTCAGAGGTGAGGTTGGATGTAGTTCAGAAATAAATTCATTAGGATCAATGCTTAAAGTAAATGTTTACTTCTCTCTGTAGACCAAACATGCTTAGTATCCCACACATTTTAATGAATTATTTATTTTGGTTACTTTTACATCTATATATGGGTAAGCAAGTATTTAATAAATAAAATTATTTTAAACCACTTAACTAAATGACTCTATTACCCTAGCTTCTGGGAAAAAAAACATGTAAAATAACAGATTTTTTTTTTTTACAGTGTGGGTGAACATACTACCTTGATGTCCAACAAAGACTGCACAAGAGCTCATTTGATGGCACATATTCTGTCCTGTCTACATCTCTGACAACCTGGCAGTGCTTCGACATCAGTGAGTAATAAATCTTCATATTATCATGCATTCAGGATTTCTGTAAGCCTATCTTTAATTTTAGTTTGTAATTAGCAGTGACTGTTTGAAAATTTGGTATTTAAATTATTCTTAACGTTTTACTGATGCTGTGCACAGTAACGTTATGATGATTTAATTTGAGGAAATGTCACTGGAGAGGTGTAATAATATTTATTTTTCTCACTGACATGCCATCACTGCATATTGAAATACAGTAATACTAATTGACCGCAAAATACTATCACAAACATTTCATGAAGTAGACTGCTTGACTACTCTTCATTTCTTTGCTCAACTTTAACACATTTGATCGTGTTGCTGTGCCTTTTGGCAGATTTTGCCAAAAATGAATGCTTAGTGATTACTTTGTTTAATGCGAACCAAATGTCAGTAACTTATCATTAGCATTATTTTTTTTTTAAATCACCCACGGCTTTCATGTTCTCTAATGTAATCTTGTCTGTAAGTTAGAAGTAGATTTTCACATGTTAAAAGCCTAAAAGTACTTGATTAACATTAGTCACGTTAAATTAGATTATTTTATTTATTTATTTATTTTTAATTAGGGTTGTAACAATATACCGGTATGACGGTTTACCACGATTTGAACGTGCACGATTATCATACCATGAACAATTGCATATCAACGGTTTTAACCCTTAAAGACCGAGACAGCCGCCCGCGGCTAAAAATAAGTATTGCTCTTAAATGTTTAATAACTTTTGATCCGCTGATCCGATTCATACAATTCAAAGATTGGCATAAAGAAGAGAATCTCAGCTTTCCAGTGTTGTATCACGTAACATTCGCGGACTTTCAGAGGCTCCGGAATCAGTGCGGTTACGTCATCAACATTTGACAACGCTGATTTGACAAAGAAATGCTCGTCACTGTGTCTCCGGACAAATCAGACATGATACATTGATGCATTGTCCCTCCTCCATGCCCAGATTGGTTCAAACTCGCTATATCACAACCAATAAGCATAGGTTTCGCTTTTGTTTGTGGACCAAGCTTTTTGAACAACACGGAATGAGAGAAAGGCATACATTTATGCGCGGCTAAATAAAACGCAAAAAAAAAGTTTTGTATAAAAATAGTTCTCATACTAAGTACTTTTGCATGCACAGCAGCACAGAAACATGACAAAACAGTGACACAGCAAAGACGAACTGCTGCTCTTGCTGTTTTCAAAAGACACAAATGAAGATGCAGCTGTTTGTCTGCATTGCATACAACCACATCCAAATCCATGCTGGCACATAGAACCTAAGGATGTTCCATATTGAATCTAGTTTCGTTATGTAATGATTTATAGTATAGTAAATATTTATATCTATTTTTTTACTGAGGATTTGCACCATGTTTATTTGGACTTTATTTGGACTTTGACACATTATTTATTATTTTCTTATTTTTATTTGTTCATTGTAAGTGGTGTTGTTTATAGTAACTAAAAATATATTATATGGAAAAAGTCAAATTTGCTTCACTGTTCTATTATTTTATAACATTTGTAACATACCGTATACCGCGAAACCGTCAAACCGTGGTATTGTTTTAGACGATTATCATACCGTGAAAAATTCATACCGTTACAACCCTATTTTTAATATGTAGCCTCTTAAGGTCAGAATTAACTGTGTTCACCCCTCTTAAATTCATGGAAGCGCTAGTGTGGTCATGGAATCAGATATTCAAGCTATACAGAGTCAGACATTAAGTTAAGATGAGACTTTATTTTTTACATACCTGTGTGGACACTTGACTAGTGTTGACTTGACTGATCTTTTCCCCATTAACGTTAGTGTAATTGTAAATAGACAACAATCTGTATTTTGCCAACAAAAACGATAAAAAACAGTGTTTTATATATATAAAACAGCAGTGCGGTGTTTGGTTTCTGAATGAATGAAATAATTTGAGGCATGATTAGTTTTTACTCCAGTGATTAATTTTGCTTGTCGTTTTTGCAGGATCACCAGAAGTGCTCCTGCCCTTTTTCACTGTCCGTTTTCCACAACATCATTTGGCCTTCATCATTTCGTGTCTTGTAGCAGTATTTTCATCTGTTTTTAAAATTGTAATACTTTTTGATGCATTAATTGTTGACTGGTTTTACTGATCAATTTTTCATTAGTGTTCTGTTGCTGTGTTATATTGAATAATTGCTACTGTTTCAGTAGGGTTTACACAATAAACTTTTATTGTGAAGTTAGTTTCAGTTTCTTTATTTTTCTTGTATTTCTTGAACAGTTAAAATAACATTTGTGCAATTTTTGAACTTTTTTTGCTCATTATAAAGTAGCACTGTTAAATACAATAAAATAACATTTAATAACTGTAAAATACTATACAGTAATAATGAAAGTAACGTTAAAATACCGTAGTTCTGCATGGTAAAAATGTACAGTAAAATACTGTTTTCAGTTTTGCAGTATGTGTATTACTACTGTAATTGGTGTTACAGTATAAAAAGAAAACAGTAAAATGATGTATTATATTTTACAGTAAATCTAATACTAAAGTAATTAGTATTACAGTAATGTTACTGTTTTATGAAATACAGCAGCTACTGGATAATTGTTGCCAGTAACTTACTGTTAATTTAACAAGAAATCGTTTACAGTGTATGATTGGCTTCTGTCTTTCACGTGGTCAACAAATGACTCAAACCCGATAGAAGACTCGAAAAATAATCTTCTGCTCCACCTGCACAAATGTGGGCATGCGTAAATAAATGAATCACTCCCTGAGAGGACTTATCGCTCTCGAGTCATACAAAAGATTCATTCAAAATGAGCAAATGGTTCAAGAACGACCTATCACTAATCCTTAAAAGGAATGAGAAATGAGAATAATTGATAAATGAGGCAACTCTCACAATTCCAGCAACTTCTGTTCCTAGTGAACGTGTTTTTTCTACAGCAGGGGATATTGTGAATGCTCAGGGATCCCAGCTTCTACCTGAAAATGTAATATTTTAATATTTTTGCAAAAAAAACCTGCAAGTGACCCAAGCAAAGCTTTAAGCGCTTACTGTTAAATTCACTTGAATAGAATGCTATAATTTATTTTTATTTTTGCACCTTTACTTCTTTAAGAAGTTGTCCCTTAATTTTGTCTCTGTCATTTCAATAATATTTTATAAAAAGTTTTAAAATTGTTTTATTTTGCAGAGACAGGTCTGTTTATTTTCTTAAAGAAGGTTCAGTTTAAATGAAAAAAGTTTCAACAAAATATATTAAAAATTGTTAACTTGGTAATTTTTTAAATAAATATTTTATTTGCATTTCAGTTTCATTTTCAATTTTTGTTCCCAATATCATGATACATATTATATCGTGAACATTATATCGTGATACACATTGTATCGTGAGCTTAGTGTATCGTTACACCCCTACTCGGTCAAAAAAGTTTGTCAAGCCATGATCATACGCATATATTACCTATCATTTTTTTCAACAGTCAGCACTAAAAAGTAACATCGAAGCATTGTCTGATTAACGAGCAGCAACTAATGTGTCTGGACAAAGGATTCAAAGTCTTTTATTTTTATAAATGGCATCAGAATGTTCTGATTGGCCCTCAGTAGACGTCTCACATCAGCACGTTCTGAACTTGTACTGTACGTTCTCATACTGGCAACTTTCTGTGTTCACACACAGCAAAAGTCTGCCAATTTACTGGTAATGTTACAACTTCTCATTCTGGAAAGCAGTGGGTATACGAATTTTCCAATATTTATAAAAAAGGGGCCTGAATAATTTGTACAATTTAGCGATACTTTCTAAGAAAAGGCAGTACTGTATCAGTGAAAGTGTCTAATATATGGCACAGATACAATCGTAGTTCACCATTTCTGTTTTGGTAGTCAAATATTTGCATAGGACTACATGTGGACTGTGTAATACACGTTATGTCACTGATTAAAAGGAGAGGAGGACAGGACTTGACGTCAAAGCAAATCGATGAAAAAATTAGGAAATGAAATGTGTGTCAGTAAGAAACTAATTATTTCCGAAAGTAAAACTACAAGATGTCATCGAAACTAAAACGTCTGAACTGAAAGCAAGTGTTTGAACTCTCGTTTCAAGCACCCTGCAGAGATAAGTGTTTTTAGATGAGAGTTGGCTTTTCAAGCTTGTTAAAAACACTTTGGTGGCCTTGCTGTTACACAGAAGAAAGTCAGTCAAATGGGTTTGGAAGGACATGAGGGTGAGTAAATGACAACATCTTGGGTGAACTATCCTTTTAAGGGTTATGAGAATGTTTCTCATTCAAACTGAATTGTTTTTCTTAACATCCTGGAAGTCCTTTTAGTTTCACCATCAATTATCCCATGGCACGACCCTTAGCAGCCTGCTTCTCCATCCGATCCACACAAACACATGCGCATAAAATTGCTCCAAAGTTCACTTTCTGGAAAGGGTTTAGCAAGTTTTGGTCTGGAAAAGCCGCAGAAGTTGCCATTAGGCTGTTGGATGGAACCGACTCCCCTCACCTCATACTGTATGATTACCCACACATTTCTCAAACAAATCTCATCTGAAGCTGTCGAGATTCCTGCAGCAATTAAAGCATTTCTCTCATTCTCTGTCCCTTTTCTCCTGCTCCTTTGGCAGGCGAGGTGACCATGTTGGTCAAGTCATCTCAAGGCTCGCCAGCCAACACTGCCAATGTCGATTTGCAGAGCTCCTGAGATTCGACAAACAAAAGGAGAGGCGGATTATTGTGCTGAGGGGAAGTCTGGGTTTCTCGGAGTGTCGAAAAATGTGCAGGGTGTGCCATTGTTTCTCAACCGCCAGTGCTGTTTTGGCAGGTCCGCGAACCCTACTCTTCCCTTCAGAGAAAGAGTCAGCCCTGAGAGAAGACTAAGTGAAAATAAGAGAATTTGTGGGCTAAGAGTGACGTTGACGGAGAGGTGGAATGGAGTGATGGAAAGAGGAGCTCTGACTGAGAATGAAGGCAGAAGACTGCCACATCATAAAGGACTCCCATAATTCACGTACACCAAAAGCAGCCATGCAATGCAGCAAATACCAGTACTCAAATGTGGTTTGTTTTGACATTAAAATGATTTTCAAGACTTTGATTTAATATATCATTATTCAACCTCCTGATTCAATACAATGTTATTGACAGAGGCATGTGAGACATGCAGTCTCTGACACACGGAAGGGCCATTTTTGAGTTCGCTTGTGGCTAAAAAAGAAAAAGCATCTGTATTTTCACATTTATCCTCTCTGAGTGACAAAACAAAAATTTTCTTATGAGACATACAGTTGAAGTCTGAATTTTTAGCCCCGTTTCTTTTTTTCCCCAATTTCTGTTTAACGGAGAGATGTTTTTTAACACATTTCTAAACATAATAGTTTTAATAATGCATTTCTAATAACTGATTTATTTTATCTTTGTTAAGATGAAATATCTATCTATCTATCTATCAAATAATATTTGACTAGATATTTTTCAAGACACTTCTACACATCTTAAAGTGACATTTAAAGGCTTAACTAGGTTAATTAGTTGAACTAGGCAGGTTAAGGTAATTCAATTCAATTCAGCTTTATTTGTATAGCGCTTTTACAATGTAGATTGTGTCAAAGCAGCTTCACATAAATGGTCATAGTAACTGGAACAGTGTAGTTCAGTTTTTTAGTGTTTAAGTTCAGTTCAGTTTAGCTCAGTTCAGTGTGATTTAATCATTACTGAGAGTTCAAACACTGAAGAGCAAATTCATCGATGCGTAGCTCTACCAATCCTGAACCATGCGAGCCAGTGGCGACAGTGGATAACTTAGGCAAGTTATTATGTAATGATGGTTTGTTCTGTAGACTCGAAAAATAGCTTAATATATAGCTTAAAGGGGCTAATAGTTTTGACCTTATAATGTTTTTTTATTATTATTAAAACAACTTTTATTCTAGCCGAAATAAAACAAACAAGACTCTCCAGAAGAAAAAATATTATCACACACACTGTGGAAATTTCCTGTTAAACATCATTTGGGAAATATTTTAAAAAGAAATAAAATCTAAGGGGGGCTGATAACTCTGACTTCAACTGTAAATATATATATAAACTTTGTCTATTTAAAACCTGTTTTAAAACATTTGAATAAGTGTTCAATATTTCTAACATTAGTTTTCATATTTAACACTGTTGTTTTATTTCTTATATTCTTTATATTTGATTCTTATACTTGATTGTTTATGTAACGCACTTTGAATTACCATTGGGTATGAAATGTGCTATATAAATAAACTTGACTATATATTATACATATATTTGTAATGACATATTCTAAATAATATGAGCAGAAAATGTCACAATATTAATATTTTACAATATTCTGCAGCCTAATCATTTCTATTAAAGGTGCAGTAAGTTTAACACCCAGTGGTTGAAGTAGGTATTGCATTCCTGGACCAAAACGCGTAAGCGCAGGTTGCCAGATTAAAAATCAACAGGAGCGAATTTGACCAGAGCCTAAAGGCTGATTTAAATCGTGTTTTAAATAAAAGCATGCGATAAGAAATAATTTGAAATTAATGGAGTTTTCGTTCTAACTAATACCACAAATTTATATTTTAGAAATGGTCCAAAAAGGTTTTTTTTTATTTATTTATTTTTATTTATTTACTTTTTTTTGCAGCTGAACAACAGAAAACTTGATGACATGATCACCTCAGCTACACCTCATGGGCTTTATTCAGTGTTAAATGCTAATAATGTAAGTTTGAATGACATTTCACATGACATTTATTGCCATGCTGAAAACAGCAGCAGATAGTTCATCTTAATAATAAAACATTACAACTGTTAAAACTGAAGTTTAGAACTGTGAAATAATGCAAACCAGCACCTATCAGTGATTCAGCATCTACATTTAATAATGTTAAAGAGGTTTAATATGTATTAATTACATTAAATTATAAATAAATATATATGTATACATGCATTTATATATATATATATATATATATATATATATATATATATATATATATATATATATATATATATATATATATATATATATATAAAACCACACACACACACACACACACACACACACACACACACACACACACACACACACACACACACACACACCACTTTAACTGGGTGCTCAGCCAAACAGCAAAAAATGCTAAATATATATTCAAAAAGGCGGCAACACAAAAGCTACAAAAATGCCAATTTAAACACACAAAATTATCAATGATTTCCCTATTTTGTGATGTAATATTAGAATTTGTTTTTGTATTTTCGTTTTAAATATCTAATTTAAAAATGTGTTTTTTTCCTACTTTTCTTGTTGTGATAAAATGGGAGATCATGTGATCCAGAAGTGTACAAAAAGGAGTAACTTTTTGTAATGAACACTGTCTGATGAAGAGCAGTGTACTCGAAATGTTAATATCTTTTATTTTATTTCAATTTAATAAATTGTCATTTTTGGAGCTTCGATATTGCCAACTTTTTGAACACATATTAATTAGATTAAAACCTTACCATTTCATGACTAAGTGCATATTATGCGAGTCTGAATGGCTGTTTAGATTTCTGTATTTATATTTATATTTCTGTCATGTTGCGTCATCACTGCAAATCTCGTCACATAGCGTATTGTTAGGACACTGGGTTACAGTGTAACCTGCTCACCTAATGTTTACGAGAAAATAATTGTACAATTCAGTTTTATAAATCGAAGCTGAACAGGCTATTATCAGACCCAGGTGGTGAACAAGTCGTTCTACAGAATTATAAATACCTGTACAATGACGCCATCACTGTTTTTTTCACAACATGCAGACTGGGAACATGAAAATATTCCCACTTCACTAAAAGGTCAGTAAAGTTCAGACTACTCCAGAGTTTTGGATTAAGTTTTTGTTTCTCATGGGGAAGGTTTACACAGGAAAAACACAAACCACCTTGTATGAACGCCTGAATGCAAACTGACTGAATGATGTTATGCTGAGAACTTTTTAATGGTCACTGAGAGCCATGGAACGTACCAATATTACCACTGAAAAGGATACATATTGCTGGAGTGCAAGTCCAGTGGAGTCGACCCGCTCAAACCTGCTATAATGAATGCTAGAGTGGAGTTGTGTGTAATTACAGAGAAATGAAAAAGAAGGCAATACTGACAGCAGCAAACCTCGCTGTGCTAATGTAACACAACACTTCTCAGTTTAACACAGCAAGAGCAATATGAAAAACATCTGTTTCAACATCTCCCACTTTCCAAAGCACTTTCTCGAGCTGATTGGTGCATAAGAGCACTGATTGTGTTAAGCTTTTGTTTGGCGGTTTAGTAGGTTGAAGACGCTAAAGCAGTGGGTAGTGTGAATTTTTCTCAATTCACTTAATTGTTTGCATTCATTCTCCCATTGCCGTTGTATCCACAGTTTTTTGTCCGATTTTCACATAGAGTTATATATATTAAGAGAGGAGGAAGCTGGAAGTCAAGTGAGGACTAATGAAGATAAAATGTCAACATCATCACACAGATCTATGAAAATGACTAAAGACAATGTCACTTTGTAAATAAAACCCTATACACCTGTGCAAAATGGTTTCAGTGGGGAATAATTTTTGTTTTGTTGTCAGGAAGAGCTAATCTATACCTTTAGAATAAACTTATAATGTGCACAGTGGTGTAAAGTAAAAAATTACAAAAACTCAAAATACTGTAATTGGGTAGTTTTTCTCAGAAATTGTAAGTTAATGAGTATTTTTAAATGAAATTTTTTTTAAATTAAAAATAAGTACTTTTACTTTCCCTTGAGTAAATTTTTTGTGCTTTATCAGCACTTTTACTCAACTATTTTCCTTTAACCTGCAGTCACTACTTTATTTTTTTCTTGTCTATGGGAATTAGAAAAATCTATCCTGTCATTCCTGTCAAATCAAATCAAACAAAGAGAGAAAATCATAATGAACTACCTCAAGATGTGTGATTTATAATTGCAGCAAACTGTTTGGAAGCATTATTTGTCCGAGAACATGTCCAAAATTTTTACTGGCATTGACCCAGAGACTGTTTAGATGCATGTCACTGATGAGAAGATGACGGATATTTACTGTATGATGACCGAAATGGCCTTAAACACCCAACGTTGACGTCAAAACAAATTGTCAGGCTGACGTCAATGTCCAACATCCAACCTAAAATCAACCAAATATTAACGTCTAATGATGTTACAGCTTGACGTTGTGTGTGGATGTTACCACTATGACAGATTTTGGTTGCCAAACCTGACAAATAAATGTCAGTATTTGACATCAACATGATGTTGGTTTAAGATGTTGAGTTTTGGTCACTGTCCAACACAGCCTAAAATCAACCAAATATCAACAAAATAACAATGTCCTTAGACACTGGCTAGACATTGAACTTTGGTCACTTGACGTCACGATCAAAATTTAACCTACAGTAATATTAATGTCTTATGATGTTGTGTGCCTGCTGGGCAATATCTAAATGCACTAGAGAATGTTATGTTTACACACATCCACAAATTAAATGTATTAGCTTTTTACGTAATACTCAGTACTTGAATAAGTACATTATGGGTGTATTTAAATTGCATTTCATTCTTTTTGAAATTTGCAGTGTGAGCATGCTTTTTAAACTATTTATAATACAAAATGGCATACAATATTGAATAAGTATGTGATTTGGGAAGCACACATTATGACGTTTGTAATTTAGACAAAAAAACTAATTACAGCATTATTTTTAAAAAGGCACTTTGAAACACATTTTGCCAAGCCTGCATTCAGCCTTTCAAGAGGATTTCCCATGAAAACCCCAGTCAATGCATTTGGTTGCATCTTGAACACAAATGGTTTTGCTTACAATCTCTTATTTTATTTCATTCAATACAAGTCTTTGCAAAAGAATCTCATATCGCCATCTAGTATATCGCTATCTGGTATAACAAATAGGATTCTGATGGTATGATAACCTTGGATCAAAATATCATGCTTTCATGATTTTACAGTATTGTGATTGCTGCTCTAAAATATGTTCTTTTTAAATTTCTGGGTAAAAAACAAAAACTTTTTCAACTTTGAACACAGTATATTTTATTTTCAAAAGACATTTTAAATATTTTTGAACAGTAAACATGTCAGGCTAAAATAATTTAAATGAATCATTGACTTCTGCTATCTTCATTAGTTTCCAAAACACAGATTTCTTTACAATTTAAAATGGCATCTTTGGATATATTTTCTGCTGAATATACTGTTGTACTAAAAAAAAAATGATAATAAAAAAATAAAAAAATCCCCAAATTACTAAATTTATTCATCTGGAGCAGTTTCACCAAATAAACAGTTAAACAAGAGTTTATGCTCATTTAGGATAAAATCAGTTGTGTTTAAAAAAAAACCTGACAAAAACAACATCTTAAGATGCTATTCTTATTAATTATGTGTATATGTCTATACAAACACGCACCCAAAACCCAGACTTTCGCTCCGCTTCAAATCAAGTGTACAGAATCCGTTTGGGAAACCGTGTCTATTTATCACTATAGGCGTTTGTAGCTCAACACAATAAAAAGAGTACTGGGAGCACTATCTCATTTGAATTTAAAGCAACAGTTACAAAAACAGCGCAATTTGGAAACAGCAAAGCCTAAAATAGTTTCAAAGGGTTTGAGAAAAAAACAACATGAGATACTTGAGCTGAAACATACGAAACAGCACACACTCTAGGGACATCAGAAACATTTTAAATATTGTAAAAAGGGGCTTAATATGTCCCCTTTAAAACACAGAACATTTATATGACCCTAAATATTTTTAATACATTTTAGTTATGTTTATTCATTCATTCGCTTTACGGCTTAGTCACTTTATTTATCTGGGATCGCCACAGCAGAATGACTCGACAACTTATCCAGCATGTGTTTTATACAGAGTATGCCCTTCCAGCTGCAACCTTATCACTACGAAACATCATCGCAGGGGGAAACATGCAAACTCCACACAGAAATGCCAACTGACCCAGCCGAGGCTCGAACCAGCGACCTTCTTGCTGTGAGGCAACAGCACCACCTACTGGGCCACCGCATTGCCTAGTTATGTTTAGTTATTCAAAATTACAATTTCTGAACCTTACAAAACTAGCTAAACAATTACATGCTGGATAAGTTGGCGGTTCATTCCACTTTGGCGACCTCAGATTATAAAAGGGACTAAGCCGAAAAGAAAATGAATGAATGAAGTATAAAGGAAATTTGTCCTCCACCAGATTTATTAGGCAAATAATGTATTTAATAAGACAAAAAAAAATACTCCTTATAAATACCAAAAAGAAACGAATTTTCTCAAGTTTAACAACTAAAGAGTTAAAAAACATCTCAGCGGCAAATTCTAGAAGAACTGGCTGAGATGAATCTGTTCTTGGCAAGCCAATGCATACTAAATGGTCAATGACATCTCCAAAATTGTTGAAAGACACCATTTTATCACCTAAAAAAAACTCAATAGCAATTAGTGTATGACATCAAAGCACTGCAAGAGTGATTCAAGAAATGTGCTTTAATCACTCTTGCAATACTTTAAAAACACACCATCAATTCCTAAAAAAACATGAGGTTTAATAAGCACCCCCCAAAAAAAGAAATGTGTGGGTGGACTAGACATGCTAATGGGTCAAATTCTCTTCCCAACCATAACATTAGTATCCCACTGTGTCCCTACTTCCACGCAACACTACAAAACTTCAGGACTCTACGATCGGTCTGGACAGACTAATAGTCACCCAGAAAATCCAAATATTATGCTTCTGAAACTCAATATGTGGGCATGACTGTGGCAGCTAATAACCTGGCCCCTGCCCTCACTCCACACCTCCCACGGGTAGATGGCGGTGCAGGCATAAAGTCCCACAGAATGAGAAGAATGTCTTCACACTGAGAGAAGGTCATTGGTCACTTGAGGGTCTTCGGCAAGGGCCACAAAAACGTGCTCCGTCTGCAAGAACCCACTCACACGCACACTAATACCTCTATAACACTACACACCCAATGCCTGGAACCGTTGTACACTCAGATTACAGTGTTGATAGTGTACATTTAGTGGGAAGAAATAGTTAGAGATGTGTCTGCTTCTCCATGGGCTGTGGCTGCTGGCGCCTCCATTGTTTCCTTCTGTTATTTCAGAGCTTAGAAACGCTTGGAAGTTGATTTTCTCTGGACGTTGGTGTGAGAGTGCTAACGTCAATCTGGAGGTCTACATCTTTTAGCCACATATCTGATCCTCGGTTTCCCTGACTTGCTTTCAAACAGGCCACACAAAGATAAAAAACGTGGCCAACATAGCGTCACTGCCTGCTGTCAGGTCCTGTTAGGGAGCTTAAAAGAATGGGAACAGGCTTGTAAAAGGAGAAGCACAAATGTGAAAACAAGCACAAATGCAAACCTTTGTAAATATGTATATTGGAAGCATGATGTAGAACCCCACTACTACTAAAATAAATAATATAATAATATTATTATCATCAATTGTCGAATGCATAGTGTGTTGAACACTTCCACTTAAATCATTTTAACTAGACGGTAAAGCCAATATGTACTAATCGCATGACTCAATTACAAAATGCATTTAGGCATGCACTGTAGACTTATACTATATACTGATCTCTGTTATTCGCAGACGATGTTGTTCTGTTGGCTTCATCGAACATGGACCTTTAGCATGCACTGGGGCGGTTTGCTGCCGAGTGTGACGCGGCTGGGATGAGAATCAGCACCTCCAAGTCAGAAAACTGGAAAAAGGTGGTTTGCCATCTCCAGGTTGGAGGAAAGTCCTTACCCCAGGTGAAAGAGTTTAAGTATCTTGAGGTTTTGTTCACGAGTGAGGGAAAGATGGAACGTGAGATTGACAGGCGGATCAGTGCAGCGGCAGCAGTAATGCAGTCGATGTACCGGCCCGTTATGGTGAAGAAGGAGCTGAGCCGAAAGGCAAAGCTCTCGATTTACCGATCAATCTACGTTCCTACTCTCACCTATGGTCATGAGCTTTGGGTCATGACCGGAAGGACAAGATCTAGGATACAAGCAGCCGAAATGAGTTTCCTTCGAAGGGTGGCAGGGCGCACAATCATGGATAGGGTGAGGAGCTCTGACACCCGGGAGGAGCTCGGAGTAGAGCCACTGCTCCTCCACATTGAGAGAAGTCAGCTGAGGTGGCTCGGGCATCTGTTTCGGATGCCTCCTGGACGCTTACTTAGGGAGGTGTTACAGGCATGTCCCACCAGGAGGCGGCCTCAGGGAAGACCCAGGACACCCTGGAGGGACTATAGCCCCTTTCACACATACAGACCTTTCTGGAAAATTACCGGCAATTTTCCGGAAAGGTTGTATGTGTGAACAGGTCCTTTTTGAAAATACCGTTAAATTCGTTCGGGCTATTTTCCAGAAATAAAAGTTGTAACATTACCCGCAATTTGCCGGAATGCTGCGCTGTGTGAATGCAGAAGGAAGATTGCCGAAATAAGCGCGTGCATGTCTAGAACGTCCTGACTTGAGACGTCTGCTTTAGCCAATCACAACAGTCAACAGACGCATTTACGTCCGCGCGATTTATGAGAATAAAAGCCTTTGAATATTTTTCCAGACACATTTAGCTGCTAGAAGTTAGTCAGATCACGTTTATATGTTCTTTGTAATGCCAACTGTGTAAATAATCATTGATGAGATGCTTATGATAGCCTGTGACAGCCTGCACACGCACATATTATGAACATCTCGACATGCGAAAGTGATCCTGCGAAAGTTGTTCACAATATTGATCATCCACAGAGTTTGTAATTTAGTCAAATGTTGACAAATACAAGCGCAGCCGTTTAAAGCTCAGTTGTGGTGATGTCAGAATTTACCGGTATTTTGGAATGGATGTGTGAATGCTCTTTTCCGGAAAATTTCCGTAACGTCCTCGCCTGTGTGAAAAGCGCTTTTTTGAATATACCGGTAAAGTCGTTCCGGAAATTTTCCAGATATTTACCAGTATCACTGTGTGAAAGGGGCTTATGTCTCTCAGCTGGCCTGTGAACGCCTCGGGATCTCCCCGGAGGAGCTGGAGGAAGTGTCTGGGGAGAGGGAAGTCTGGGGTTCTCTCTGAAGACTGCTGCTCCCGTGACCCGGCCCCGCAAAAGCGGCAGAAGATGAATGAATGAATGATTGTAGACTTTGTCAAGAGGATCAGCTAAAGTTTAATGGGGTGGTCCACTACAATATCATATTTTAAACTTTAGTTGATGTGTAATGTAGCTGTGTGAACATAAACAACATCTCAAAATGTAATATGCTCGAATGCAAAGGGAGACATTGGCTTTTAGAGAGTTCGCTTAGCAAAGCCTACAATGAACAAAGTTTGGGGACTACAAAAAAATACATCCTGGTTAGTGAGATCCAAACACTTAAGGTTACACGCATTCACCATGCGTATACACCTAATGCAGGGAAGGGGCGTGGCCAGAGGCCCTGTAATGTTAAAGCAGAAAAGCTACAATGCCGTCCAAATGTCCACTGAGATTCTTCTGTTTCTGTATTTGGGCTTCCAAAGGCCACGACACAAAAACAGATGTGCTTATAGTTTAATTTTAATTATGTTCCAGATAATTATGAAAAATATATAGCTAGCATTTGACAGAGGACAGCTTCCAACAGTTTTCATGCATGTCGAGGCGGGACGCTTTACCTAGTGACATAGAGCTGATCTGCCCACAGCACATTATGTTAGCTGACCAATCAGAGCCCCTTGAGCGGACCTTTCGGAGGAACTAGGAAACATGACAATCATTTTCAAGTTAGCTGAGTAGCTGTATATAATCAAAGAAAGATAAATGAAAAGTATCATGAGAACACATTACTTTGCTTCTTATAAACACAACCACCCTCCACCAGCTCCGACCGCTAACTGTATTACAAAAAAATAAAATAAAATACATAAAATTACTAATGCTTTGCTTCTTACACTTTACATACCTGAAACTTGCCTACAGCACTTATTCATTGTTGCTCTTATAGTTGTGTAAATTGCTTCCTTGTCCTCATTTGTAAGTCGCTTTGGATAAAAGCGTCTGCTAAATGACTAAATGTAAATGTACCCCTTTAATCTGAGCATCTCAAAAAGGAAATAGCTATATATATATATATATATATATATATATATATATATATATATGACTTTAAACATATCAGGACTGTTGCTGGCAGATGTAGAGTACTTTAAACTGTTGATCTACTGAGATTATTTTACACAGCCATCTCTCATGTTTTCAGAGAATGGTCAGAAGAGAATGAAAGGATCTAGTGATCCAAATGCCTTGTATAAAAGGTTCAGGCCGCTAGTGTTATCAAAACATTCTGAACATGTTAAAAAAACTTTCATATGACAGTTCTACTCAGGCCTAGACGATTTTAAGCATGCATTAACCACAGTATCCCTATGTGATGCTTAAGATTTGAAGCCATTTAAACAGACCAAAAACAGCCAAAAAATACAATGAGCTCAGCTCACTTTTAATGCTATTACATCCTTCAACAGCCAGTTTACATAGATAATCAATTAGGACCACCTCCGTGGCGCTTTTATACCTCGCAGAAAAAAGCCTGTATTGATTGCACTGTGAAGAATTGTGGTTCGTTACTTGGAGGTTGTGCCAGAGGCTGATGAGGACACTAACTATAATCACAGTCATAAGGATCAGCATTTTCACTGTTGCATGAATGTAAATTTGTCATCGGCTCATGCCTAAAAAAAAAAAAAAAATGCTCACTGTTTTTACTTACACTTCAAAGGATATCATTGATTATATCAGACTAATTAACGTGAAAGAATCATACAATATGTCCAATTTGGACATTTACTCATTCTAAATTTCTGTTTTTGTAGTGAGCAACATATTGGGTGAATGAGCAGAAGTGCCCTGATGGCGGCACTTTATTTAGCGATTCTAAGACGTCATTGGATAATAAGGGGCCAAGGGCAGGCCAGAACCCAGGACCTTTTTTTGCCTCTGTTGGACCTATAATAAGAAACAGGGCGGGTTGGGAGGAAGCCCTGTAGGTTGAGTTAAACAAGATGGATGCGTAAGGAGTGTGGGCCAATAGACATATCCTCAGCAAACAATATTTATGACGTGGTTGCTCAATTTGTGTCTGATCTACTGAGCACTACACTAGATATTGGGGAAATCAGACTGCTGTCACAAAAACCAGCAACATGTGATGTCACTGATGTCCAATGATGTCTGTTGATTGCCAAAATCTACAGTATGGCATCATGAAACTAAACCACAAAACTTAGAATAAAGTTTATGATTTTTTTTTTTTAATAAAAACATAGGCCAGAGGCAAAAAATAAATAAATAACAAAAAAAAACTGTTTTTTTTTTTATAAGAGAATCCTCTAAAAATATATACTGTATATTTTTCACTTCTGAGAAAATAATTCAATTACAAAAAAAATCTTGCCAGGCATTTTTAGAACAAGAATCAATTGATGATCTATTGAAAGACTATACTGTATTTAAAATGCTGACAAATTGTAGTCTGATATCACTATACTTTACCCCTATCCTTAGAATTTAACCATTTGTCAGAATTTGTTTAGTTTTTTTTCCATTTAAAATAAATGATATTTAACATGAGCACTTATTTTAAAATATTGGAATAAGGTCAGAATAAGTATGTTGTTTCATTTTTGTCAGAGAGAATCATTGTTACTGTGTCTGTTAAACTGAATGTTGACCCTATTATTCATATATTTTGGAATTTTCTTTTTACATGCTATCAATATAAACCAATTTTGTATTGCATGAAGACACCATACATGTAAATGTAAAAATATTTAATAACAAAAAATTATGTTAAAATATTAGTAATGGTAACTAAACTAAAAGGTAAGAGCAACTAAATTATAAAACTAAAACGAAAATCAAAAATACCATTATTATAAAAAATTTTAAAAGGATTGGTATGATATAATTTTTGTGTTGCTTGTTTGTTCATTTTGAGCTAAATGTAGATGAATATTCTTAAAGGGGTTGTCCAGAGAGTGTTTTTAAGGCTGGGTTGCGTTTATAAAATGCAAAGCAATGTGTGCTCATGCTTCATTTGTATAAAAAAATATATAACAATTTTTTTTTTTTTAAATTCACGTAAAATTTTTTTCACATCTATTTAATTATATACAGCTACTCAGCTCACATTAAAACAACTGTCATATTGACTAATTCCTCTGAAAGGCCTGTCCTCGAGAGAATCTGATTGGTCCTAACATAATGTGCTGTGATTCACAGATCTCCACATCACCAGGAAAAGCATAATGCCTCTAATAACGCGCTTTGCCTCTGCTGTGTAAATACTGTCAGTAAGTTTTACTGTAAGTCGTATCAGTTTGAGCCTGAATTAGACAAAAAATAAGAGGACACAACTGAACCTCATGCCTGCTCTTTAAAAAAATCTGACAAGTCACTTTCAAATATATTTGGAATAAGCATGTGTAAGTAATATGAAACGTTCACATATATTTTGCGAATTCATTATTTGATATGTAGAATGCAGGGAAATTGGCCGCATAAAGAGACATTGCAGTGCAGGTATAAATTGTGGGTGTTTACAGCAGTCTGGCGAATAAACATGAATTTGTAGCTATTTTATTAAGCAACTTTAACAAATAAAAATACAGGTTGTGGCTCACAATCCACAGCTTCTGCTATTATGGTTGGAGCTGCTGCTGCTTCTTTGAGGAGTTTTAGCCGAATGCAGCACTGAACTGAGAAATTCTGGAAGCTGTCCTCTGTCAATGCTAGCTATATATTTTTTACAATTATCTGAAACATAATAAAATTAAACTGTAAGCACATCTCTCTTTGTGTCGTGTCCTTTGGAAACCCAAGCTCTGTGGAAATAGCAGCATTTGGATGGCATTTTAGCTTTCTCTGCTACATTACAGCACCTCTGCCATGCCCCTTCACTGCATGAGATGTGTGCACGTGGTGAATGTAACCTGAAGCCATCCATTAGCCTGGATGCATTTTTTTGTAGTCCCCAAGCTTTGTTCGCCGTAGGCTTTGCTAAGCTAACTCTGTAAAAGCCAATGTGTCCCTTTGCAATAAACTTTAAGCGTCTTAGATGCAGAGATGTTATTTATGTTCACACAGCTACATTACACATCAAGTAAAGTTTAAAATATGATATTGAAGTGGACCACCCCTTCAAGAAAAATTCAACAGAGTTACACACATTAAAAGCTTAGTAACAGTCCTAAAATTACACTACAAATCTTAATGTCTTAAGACACTTGAATACTTTTAATCATATTTTTGCAAATATTAATCAAGCAATTCTACCCCATCACTTTGTTAATTTTGGATTTAACTAACACATCTAAAAAAAAAGATTGATGACAAAATAATTAACCATTGGCAGATGAAAATATAAACCGCTGCCATCTATAACCTTTGCCTTTTAGCAAAGCGCTGAGAAAATGTATTCCCTGAACATTTTTCCATGTCGTTCACCAAAGGTTTTACCTTTTCATTTTATTCAGGCTGACTTTGGCCTCACAATGGTCGAATATATGCATTCCACAGTTGACTCGGGGCTGTGAGAAAACATCTCAAGACTGACATTTTGATGCTGCTTCTCACAGCAGGCATTTGATCAGGCATCCTGAGCAGGAGGAAAAAAGAAACCAAGAGGAGTTCTCTGGAAGAATCAGTGTGCTCTTTTCTAGCTGCAGCCAAGTCTGTTTGGTTTGAGCGGCTCTTTTAGAAATCTTTGTGAGGAGGCCATCAGGAATGACTTAAATTCAGGTCAACATGGCCTTTCACTGCCATCACTGACTAGTCTGTGGCCTGACCATTTGGAAAGCTGTGTAAAAGAACATTTTACTGAGTTCATAAACCTCTCGTGCATGTAAGAATCGCTCTCCTCCATAAATCTGAAGGTGTTTAAGGCATGGCTGTAAAGTTGATGCAGTGGGAAAGAAAAACGTATGGAGGGGCAAAACTCCAATGAGGCGCACGTGGCCAGATGGATCCTGCCTGGAATAATACACTCATTCTTGATATTAATCAAAAGCGAACAAGTAAAAGTAATGACTTTTGCACATAATATATAATAGGAGCTTAATGAATTGGATCTAGCCACTGAAAAAACATTTTGCAGGTATTTACTTTAGCATTTACAGGTGTGAGAAAGGCATTACAGGAAAACGTTTAATTTCTCTGGCAGCATGGAAGTCTTTAATATCACTGTCCCATGATTAAAAAGCACCGACTTGGGTCATAAAGTCAGCCAACCCTATGAGGATATTGGCTTTGACTCCATAATAGGATAGTAATAGTCCCTCAAAGAATTTTTCCTGACTCTTTCTTAAGCAATTACATGAATGACGTCAAAACATCCTTTTCCCCCTCTCTTTCTTATTGCTTTCAGTCATCCGAAAGCCTCATGTGGTTTTTAACTTGTTCGTGTACAATGTGTCATGCAGATACAATACAGATTCTCATCGCACTTCCTCTCATCATTTGCCCATGTAACACATAACACCTGTTTCCTCTAGAAAGACTATACTGCCCTGTAGCCGGTTAGATTTTATTTACAATTTGGGGGCACCAAAGCTCATCCCTTATATCCCAAAGTTTGAGACCCCTTTGAGAGTCATTTGTTTCCCGGATGAGTTATCCACCCTGCCGGATGCACCCTCCCGATACTGAAGTCCATGGCAAGACACATATATACGCGCATCTGATCATCCACAGATGTTCTGATCACAAAGGAATGAGAATGAATCATGGGTAAGAGTTTGGAATGAAACGCAAGACAGAGAGTTCCAACTATTTCTGTTGCTCAGGCAGTAGAGCATGGACTTGCAATTGATTTTCAGGGAATGGATTAAGGATAGAGGTGCAATGTAAGGTAGGGCTGTGCAATTAATCGAAAATCCGATTTCGATTTTGGCTTTTAACGGTTATGAAAAACCATTAATCGAGTTAAACGATTATTCCATCACGTACCGCCCCCTTTCCAGTTGTACACGTGTGAAAACTCTGCCTCTGCAAAGCTCAGTTCCACGTGAAAATGACTAAAAGCATGTGCTGTAATGTAACTTTTGTAGCACGGGATGCTCATCATTCATATTTTTAAAAGCGCAAAAGAGCACGTGCTGTTGTGTGTGCGCGCGCGCCGTGCTTAGCCTCTGACAGGTAGCGTGTGTGTGTTTGTTGCGCCGCGCTTAGCCTCGGACAGCAGAGCACACACACATCTAACGCGATCTTAATCTTAACGTGATCGCGCTTTAATGGTTAAATACATGCACATTTGTGTCAGAGCGCGATGTTTAGTGATTATTCATATTAACCCTCATTTGTGTAATATACTAACAAGTTAAGAATCAAAAGACACGAGAAAGAGAAACATCATATGTATATCATAGCCGCACTATTCTTAAAGTGACAGCATGCGGTATTCCTGCTGCTGCCGACTGTTTTTATTATTAATCAATAATAAAATCAAAAATACAGTGAAGATGCTTAAAGCACACTTTAAACATAACAGATTTAATAACTCATTTCTAATAACTGATTTCTTTTATCTTTGCTATGATGACAGTACATTATATTTTACTAGAGGTTTTTTTAATATACTAGTATTCAGCTTAAAATGACATTCAAAGGCTTAACTAGGTTAAATAGACAGGTCATTGTATAACAGTAGTTTCTTCTGCAGACAATCAAACATATATATTGCATAAAGGGGCTAATAATATCGAGTTATTAAAATAGGTTTCAAAATATTCACACCTGCTTTTATTCTAACTGAAATAAAACAAATAAGCCTTTCTCCAGAAGAAAAAAATATTATAGGAAATACTGTAAAAAAAAAACCTCTGTTAAGGCTGATTTATACTTCTGCGTCAAACGCCGGCGTATGCAACGGCACTAACGCATAGCCCTTCGCCGTGGCCGTCGCCGACGTGCACCTTTCAAAAATTGTAACTACACGTCGCAACGACGCATAGCGTAAGCTCTGTGATTGGTCGGCTTGGTAGCGCTGACGAGTCTGGGCGGGACCAAGAGCCGCGCGAATGGCGCGAGCGATTGTTTACAAGTGTGGAGTCCCATGAAGGAGCTCCGGATGAAAAGTTTTGTTTTGTGTTTACCTCATAGTTAAAGTTGTTGCACGTCCGCCGGTTCCTGCCTCAAAATGAGCGAGTTTGAGCCACTTGTACATCCAGGAAGTGTTCAGGAAAAGCGAAACAACAGCGAAGAAACTCGACACATAGGAACATTAACACCTCACTGCCCACTAGCGTTTCGGAAGTGTTAATGCAGACCAACAGAGACAGCGCGCAGAAGTATAAATGCACAGCTACGCGCGTTGCATGCGCCGTGGGTTACGCCGGTCACCTGATGCAGAAGTATAAATCAGGCTTTAAACATCATTTGGGAAATATTTATAAATAAAAATAAATTCACAGAAGGGCGAATAATTTTGACTTTAACTGATAATCGTTTTGAATAATCGTGATTATAATTATGACCAAAATAATCGTGATTATGATTTTTCCCATAATCGAGCAGCCCTAATGTAAGGGGATGTTTTAACAACACCAGTTTCAACTAAAATGCATTAATGCTAGTTAATTTAAATGACAAAAAAATTTTGAGGGCCTGTTTTTAAAACGCATGCTTTGGAAAATAATATTATGAACCTATCAATGTTAACAAAATTGTCATATAGTGCAAATAGTGTCATCTCATGGATCTCATACTGTATGTGTAAAAAAGTATCTGAAAATGTCAATGGCAAAATCTTTTGTTTTTAGTACACTGTTGTTGTCATGATAATATACCCCAAGGCACTTTGGACAAAAGTATCTGCCAAATGTATAAATGTAAAACATGTACATGTACAGTTAACGCAGGGTCCAAATATTTTTTAAACTATAATCGCAGGTGAATTTCGTAATTTCCACTTTTTTTTGTATTTTGAATTATTATTTTCAGAAACATACTTTGGTTCTGTGACAATAGAATTATTTTCTGATATTATATCATTTTTAAGTTTAATTTACATCATAAAGACGTTTTAGACTTATACAGTCCATTTTCTCTTATTTTGTTTGATCTATTTCTAAATTCAGATGTACTATTCACCTTACTCTTTACCGACGAGCGGGCGCAGCCATTTGAATCTTTTTGACTCAAGACTTCCGGTCTCATTCACTTACATTCATTTTTAGACATTAAAAACTGCTTGTTTCGCTGTTTGATGTTGCAAACTGATATTTCCTTATTATATTATTCTACTTGGTCTATATAGTCATGCAAACATTTGTTTGTAGAGCAAGTAGTTAGACTGTTTTCTGCCGTTTATTATTCCTAGTTATTTCTCCCATAGGTGACTGAATCGGAAGTTCTTAGACAATCGCGAAAACAGACGCACTTACGCATTCTAGAATAAGGTCAATACCAGGGACATTTTACCAGAAATAGAGCTGGGTGATAAAATCTCTGTATTGACCAAACACCATTGTCAATAACGAAAAAAAAATTGTTTTCAATGATATGGTATGAAATTTCAGAATGATAGCTATAGTTTTATATAGGCTATAGCACGTGCCTTGGAAGGAATGCAATAAGCTTGACATTTCCAATGGAGGCATGCAACTTGCACGACGCGCACATGGTGTGCAAGTGGCGCACACGCGACGGATTTTCCAGAAACACTTCACTGCAACGCGATTCATGGAAGTAGAACTAATCAATCTGCTTCACACTTTGTATGGAATATACACATTTCAGTAATAGCAATAGATTTATTACATCAGACAAACACAGTGCATTCAAACACAACAGCGCTTTTTACTTGTCTCCATAAACCTGCAGCAATGGTTTCATCCTCTAAAAAAACAGTTGATGGTCGCCTAGTTACAAAAGACGCCATGGAAAATGGTGAAACCATGTGCTCACGCTTATTACTTGAGGTCAGAATAACATGCAAAAATGATATATAAATGATCGTAAAAAGAATTATATAAAAATGATCGTATAGCAGCGAGGAGATTGCAAATAAAAAGGTATGTTTTTTTTTTTGTGTGTGTGCATTCCAGCCACTAGAACCCCATCTAAAAAAAATTAGCATAGCATAGCATAATATTATTCATTCAACTTGTGATGTGGCAATATGTATTTGAATAATGATGGTTAGTTCTTTTACTTGAAAGGTCAGATTTGATTATAGTAATTTGTTTTGTTTACATAATTTAAGGTTTACTGTATCATTATTATTAACACCTTACAGATGTTGATCTACCTTTAACATTTAGCTTTTATAAATTTTATCTTTAACACTTCTGATTATTTTATTATAAACAGATGAGATATTTTGTTTAAATATTTTAGTTTTTGACTATTTAATCTACTTGCCTTAGTAATGTTGGCAAATTAAAATAAAGTAGTTAAATAAAAAATCCTAATATTCCTAAATATATTGTTAAAAATATATCATAATTATCTATATCGATTAATATGAAACATTTTTGTTTTGTAATATCACCCAACCCTAACCAAAAAAGTACATTTTCATTTATAAAAATTGTGACAGGGCAGGGCCTGACCGTTAAGCTTGCCTTCAAAAAAATTGAAAATAAAAATCTTACAAAAACAAGCATAAAATCCCACAATTCAATGATAGAACGCAGTCACTTTCTTCTCCATCAAATCATCTCACTTACTCACTTAGTCATAGCCTATGTATTGCACGCATTTTATGTTAAATTCAATGCAAATGTGAGAGGACTGACAGAAACATGAAGACAATTGCAAAATAGTATTTATTTGTGGAATTTATTATATTATGTTTTTAAATCAATTGCTGTGAATGATAACAACTTAAATCTGCTATTTCTGTTTTTTTTTTTTTCTAAATAACTGTAAGAGCCATTATGTTTTTTGTAATGCTGTTTTTGACCACTGGGTGGAGTGGGGGTTTGGAGGAGTATATAGGTAGACAAAGACTTAGAACAACAGGTGTGTAATTAGAGGGAAGCACAACATTTTTTGACCGTGTTTGAAAGAGCTTTATGGAGGCATTCAATGTGATTTTATGAGCATTTATATACCAGACTGTAAGTGGAAATTGAGCCATAAGAACTGTCTGTGCAAAAAATAAATCTGATAAGCAGTATTTGGAGGATGATTCGTTTGTTGAGCTCTCACGCGTCAGAAACAACCCTACAACACCTCAAGTGACAAAATGGTCATTTGTGTCACTACATTTGTCAAAAAATGTCTTCTTTGTGGATCATCATGCATCATTTTTGGACTTTCTTGAGGAGCAGCCGTGATGAACTGAATGAATGAAACAAAGGTATGTGTAGCGCTACTTAATGAATGACTTTGTGTGCACACAATAGCGTAAATCCAATGCATTGGTTGCTTAAGTTTTAAAGTTGCTTAGGAGGCAAACGATTTCAGCTGTGAATATGAGTTTAATGAATTGTGATGATGATGGTGCGGCTACCTGTGAACAGACAGAGAATATTGTGCCATTTGAGAAGTTTGAAACAGAGCATGTGAGGGAAAAGCGGCTCATTAAGCTTACTCCTAAGGCTTTATTGGAAAAATTGGAAACTCTGCAAAAGACACGAAAGTGTAAACTAAGCAAGGCAAAGAACTTAATGGCTATTATAAAGGATTTTATGTCCAACCGAGAATATGAAAAGGAGGTGCAGTGTTCCTTTGAGAAATTCATCAAATTGAGAGACGAAACAAAGGAAATGCACAATTCGGTGATGGTTCTTTTGCCCAGTGAAGAAAAGGAAAAACAACAAACATGGTTCAATGGAAAGATGTTGATTTGCGATGAGTTTGTAGATGATGTTGAGAAATGGTTGAGCGCTGAAAGTCAAGTTTCATGTTCTGGTGTTGATGCAAGGGTATGTCAAGAGGATGTTAATCCAGATGATAGCATTTCCAACATATCCTCATGTAAATCCAGTAAATCGTCCAGTAAGAAAAGTTCAAGCAGTGTACGTAGTGGGAGATCTTCTGCTGCTTCAGCACGAATCATGGCAGAGGCAGAGAAAGCTGCATTAATGGCGCGTGCAGCTGCTTTAAAGGAAAAGCATACTTTGGAGGTACAACAAGAAAAGCTGAGACATAGACAAGAACAGCTGGATATTGATGCAGAGATTGCAGCCGCTACTGCAAAAATTGCTGTTTTAAATAATCAGTCTCTCAAACCCTGCACTGATGATATGAATGCATATTGTGATAAAGGAACTGTTACTCTCAACCCTCATGCAGAGGCATATGTGCCAATAGAAGTCTCCCTGCAAGAAAGCTCAAGGAACGTGATTCAGCAAATTCACAGTGTGCCACAAATTGATCCTCATTTCACGTCACAAATGCAATCCTCAAGTGTAATGCAGAACAGTGATGGAATAATAACTTCGAACCTTTGTAATATCTTGCAAAAACAAAATGAGATTACCACCCTGCTTGTACAACAACAACAATCCAGCACACTGCCTCAAAGAGATATTCCTGTGTTTGATGGCAATCCTCTGCAATATAAAACTTTTATGAGAGCATTTGAGCATGGAATAGAAGACAAAACCAAAAATAGTAGAGATTGTTTATACTTTCTGGAACAATATACACAAGGTCAGCCAAGGGAGATTGTGCGCAGTTGTCAGCATATGGATGCACAAAGAGGGTATGTGCAAGCTAAAGCATTGTTAAAGGAACATTACGGCAATGAATTCAAAATAGCTTCTGCATATGTAGAAAAGGTTTTGGCATGGCCTTCAATAAAATCTGAGGATGTAAATTCATTGCAGAGTTATGCTCTCTTTTTGCGTGGATGCTGTAATGTAATGGAAGAAATTGACTATATGGAGGAGCTAGAGATGCCAAGCAATTTGAAAACCATCATCATGAAGTTGCCTTACAAATTAAGGGAAAATTGGAGAACTGTTGCATGTGAGTTAATGGAAAGACGCAAGCAGAGAGCACGGTTTAAAGATATTGTGATATTTGTTGAACGTCAAGTCAAAATGTCATCAGATCCCTTGTTTGGTGATATCCAGAATACCCAGCCTGTGCAACAGAAATTCCAACCTAAGACTAAAGTTAGAAACAGCTTTGCAACAACGGTTGTCACCAACAATAAATCAATTCAATGCTGTGAGACTGATATAAGATCAAAGGCCCCAGTTGTATGTTTGTGCTGCAAACGTGATCACTTATTGGAGCAGTGTACACAAATGCAAAACAAGCTGCATAAAGACAAATTGAACTTTCTAAAGGAAAAAGGTGTTTGTTTTGGCTGTCTTTCTTTTGGACACCTAAGCAAAAGATGTGATAAGCGCTTGACTTGTGCAGTGTGTGGTCAAAAGCATCCCAGCATTTTGCATATCCAACAAAAGGAAAGAGTGTGCACTCAAGAACAAAGTCATTCATCTTTAAGTAGTGCACATGTTGCCCTTACAACATGTGGTCAAACAGGGGCCGGTGACGATGGAGACTGTGCATTATCAATTGTACCAGTTCAAGTCAAATCCAGCAAAGGACAAACGGTAATTCAAACCTATGCATTTTTGGATCCTGGCAGTTCTGCCACATTTTGTTCAGAACGCTTAATGCATAGTTTGAAATTAAAGGGAAAGGAAACTAATATTGTTTTGAAAACAATGGGCAATCAAAGGGCTGTTAATAGCACTGTTTTGACTGGATTGGAAGTGTCTAACCTTCTTGATGACACCTTTTATAGTCTTCCAGAAGTCTTCACTCAAGAAAGAATGCCTGTATCCAGAGACAACATTGTCACTCAAAAGGATTTGGAAAATTGGCCATATCTGAAAGGTGTTGAGATTCCTCAAATTCCTGCTGATGTGGATTTGCTGATTGGAGCAAATGCTTCCAGGGTAATGGAGCCCTGGGAGGTTATAAACAGCAATGGAGATGGACCTTATGCAGTTAGAACCCTATTGGGATGGGTTGTAAATGGACCACTCCAAGGAAGCAGGAATAAGGTCAAATGTTCAGGTGTGACTGTTAACAGGATTTCTGTAAGAAAATTGGAGGATATGCTTGGTAAACAATACAATCATGACTTTAATGAGAATTCTGTTGAAAAGAAGGAAATGTCAAGAGAAGAGCATGCCTTTATGGAAAAGGTAAGCAAGTCAATTGAGTTTCAAGATGGACATTATAAATTGAATCTTCCTTTTAGGATGGAAATTCCCATGTTGCCAAACAACCTTTGTGTGGCTAAACAGCGCTTAATTGGATTGAAAAGGAAATTTGAAAGAAACAAGATTTTCCATCAAGAATATAAAGATTTCATGGATGAGGTAATTAAACACGGTTATGCCGAAATAGTACCGTTACATCAATTAAAACAGGATGAAGGGAAAGTTTGGTATATCCCTCACCATGGGGTTTATCACCCCAAGAAGCAAACATTAAGAGTGGTGTTTGATTGTGGAGCTGCCTTTAAAGGTACATCATTGAATGATCAGCTTCTGCAGGGTCCTAATCTGACAAATTCACTGTTGGGAGTTCTTGTGAGGTTTCGACAAGAGCCTATTGCATTTATGGCTGATGTAAAAGCAATGTTTCACCAGGTTAAAGTTGCAGAAGAAGATACTGACTTTCTTCGTTTCCTATGGTGGCCAGATGGTGATATCAATCAGGACTCTGTGGAATACAGGATGAAAGTGCATTTGTTTGGTGCTGTGTCGTCCCCAAGTTGTGCTTGCTATGCTTTACGTAGAACTGCTGAGGACAACAAAGATGACTTTCCTGAAAAGGTAATTGACACAATTTACACAAACTTCTACATGGATGATTGTTTGAAAAGTGTACCTTCTGAGGAAGAGGCCGTCTTGATGATCAAGGATCTCACAGATGTCTGCTTAGCAGGAGGTTTCCAGTTAATAAAATGGATCAGCAATAGCCGCATTGTGCTACAAAGTGTACCTGAAGAACACCGAGCACAGGGCATAAAAATGATGGATCTGGACAAGGACCAGTTGCCAATGGAAAGAGCTCTTGGTTTGTGGTGGTGTGTTGAATCTGACACTTTCAATTTTAAAATAACTAGCAAAGATCATCCTTGCACCAGGCGTGGTGTCCTGTCAAAGGTATGCTCTGTCTATGATCCTTTAGGATTTTTGGCTCCATTCACTCTTACAGCAAAAATTCTCCTGCAAGAGTTATGTAGGATAAGATGTGGATGGGATGATCTGCTACCCTCATATCTCCAAAGGCAGTGGTCTTTATGGTTAAAAGAGCTTGAGAAGATGGCAGATTTCAAGATGGACAGATGTCTAAAACCAGCAGGAATGGATGAACTTACCAACGTTCAGTTGCATCATTTTGCTGACGCAAGTACACTTGGATATGGCACTGTGACGTACCTTAGGATGGAGACAAAACATGATGTTCATGTAACATTCCTACTCAGTAAAGCTAGAGTAGCACCTTTGAAATCAGTAACTATTCCACGTCTTGAATTGACAGCTGCTGTGCTTGCTGCTCGAGTGGACAAAATGTTAAGGGCAGAGATGCAGTTTCCATTGGTTGATTCAGTATTCTGGACAGATAGTACGTCCGTGTTGAAATACATAAAAAATGAGGACAAACGTTTTCTTACCTTTGTCGCCAACAGGATCTCTGCAATAAGAGAAATTACAACACCATTACAGTGGCGATACATACCTACGACTCAAAATCCAGCAGACTGTTGCTCCAGAGGTCTGAAAGCAGATCAGCTATTAACAAACAGAGAATGGATCAATGGACCAAGTTATCTGTGGAAACCAGTGGAAGAATGGCCAGCACAAATATTTGATTCTGCTCTTAAAGCAGATGATCCTGAAGTCAAGAGGAACATATGTGTAAATAGCACTCTTGTAAGTGAACAGTCAAATGCTACTCATAGGCTGATTACTCATTTCTCAGACTGGACAAAGTTGAAGGTTGCTGTTGCTTGGCTCTTGAAATTAAAGACAGTTCTGAAACAACGAAGTCAAAAGAGAAAGGAAATTCAAGCCTCTTTAGACTCTTCTGGAGTAACTTCTAAAAAGACGGAGAAAGAACTTCGAAAACTAACTGGTTCTGTGGTTACACCAAATTTAAGTTTGCAGGATGTGAATGAAGCTGAAGTAGCTATTGTTGCATTCAGTCAAAGGCAACAGTTTAAAAAGGAAATCGATGCTCTGTCAGTTTCACCTGTTTCAAAAATAAGCCGAGACAGCAAGCTGTATAAATTGGATCCCGTCTATCAAGACGGTATTTTGAGAGTAGGAGGACGATTGAGAAATTCTGCTATGCCGGAAGAAAGAAAGCATCCGATCATTCTGGCTAAGGATCAGCATATTGCCACGCTCATCTTGCGTCATATACACCAACAGTTAGGTCACAGTGGAAGAAATTATATGCTTTCAGAGCTGAGGAAAAGATATTGGATCATTAAGGGTAATGCAGCTGCCAGAAGGATTATATCGAGTTGTGGCCATTGTAGACGTTTTGGAGTTAAGGTGGGTGAGCAGAAGATGGCAGACTTGCCAAAGGAACGACTCCTTCCCGATTTGCCTCCATTTTCGAATGTTGGGGTGGATTATTTTGGTCCTGTGGAAGTTAAAAGAGGACGCTCCATTGTAAAACGTTACGGAGTCATCTTTACTTGCATGGCAAGTCGAGCAGTTCATCTGGAAGTCGCCTACTCATTGGACACTGATTCATGTATTAACACTCTTCGAAGATTTATCTGCAGACGAGGGCAAGTAACTCAAATAAGATCAGATAATGGTACCAACTTTGTTGCCGCAGAAAAGGAATTAAAGGAATCACTGAGATCATGGAATCAAAACAAGATTCAAAGGGCAATGCTCCAGAAAGGTGTCCAGTGGAGTTTCAATCCTCCAGGAGGTTCGCATTATGGTGGAATCTGGGAACGTGTAATCAGAATGGTCAAAAGAATTTTGAATTCCATCCTACATCAGCAGATTTTGGATGATGAAGGATTCCATACTGTACTATGTGAAATTGAGGCCATTCTAAATGATCGCCCAATAACTAAGTTGTCAGATGACCCCAATGATTTGGAGCCACTTACTCCAAACCATCTTCTTCAGATGAAAGGTAAACCAGTATTACCACCTGGATTATTTGAAAAATCTGAATTATACAGCAAGAGGAGATGGAAACAGGTCCAGTATATGTGTGACTTATTCTGGAAAAGATGGACAAATGAATATTTGCCTTTGCTTCAAGATCGGCAGAAATGGAATAAGGAAAGGAGAAACTTTGTTCCTGGTGACATTGTTGTCATTGTGGACTCGTCTGCCCCTCGAGGGTCTTGGTTAATGGGGCGAATTCTGGAGGTTTTTCCAGATAAAAATGGACTTGTTCGTTCTGTGCGAGTACAAACTAAAACCAGTGTACTTGAGAGACCCGTGACAAAACTTTGTCTGTTGTATGACAACATGGAAATATAATGGACTGATGGTAAAGACTGTTAAATTTGACACCTACACAGAATTGATTAATGCAATGTTTATAGTGTTGCTTTAATGGCTCTTTGTATGTACATTGTTGAATTGTTATGTCTACCTGCCATGTACAATTAGGGGCCGGGGTGTAAGAGCCATTATGTTTTTTGTAATGCTGTTTTTGACCACTGGGTGGAGTGGGGGTTTGGAGGAGTATATAGGTAGACAAAGACTTAGAACAACAGGTGTGTAATTAGAGGGAAGCACAACATTTTTTGACCGTGTTTGAAAGAGCTTTATGGAGGCATTCAATGTGATTTTATGAGCATTTATATACCAGACTGTAAGTGGAAATTGAGCCATAAGAACTGTCTGTGCAAAAAATAAATCTGATAAGCAGTATTTGGAGGATGATTCGTTTGTTGAGCTCTCACGCGTCAGAAACAACCCTACAACACCTCAAGTGACAAAATGGTCATTTGTGTCACTACAATAACTGTTTTTAGCATAACAAAACGCTGTAGGTTCAATTGTAGGACAAAATAGGGTTTTTAAATTTGTAAAGTGTTTTTAATAACGAAAAAAATCTGTGAAACAATGAATGACATATTCCTTTACAGAACAACTCACAGAAATCAACTGTTCTTCCATTAATAGATTTTGGGGGGATAAAATACTTTTTATTCACAATATTTATGATTTATTTCAAGGGCAGATAATGTACGTTTCTGATAGAATATGTCCACCACTAAAATAAAAATAAAAAAAAATAAAACTGTTGCTACATGCTACACAACAAAAGCCTAATAATGAAGCAAATTAATTGTATGCTTCTGTAAGAAGAATTGCTAATAATATAATTATTAGCACTGACATAAGGGCCATGCTGCAAGCGACTCAATTAGCCTACATGACTGAGCATTAGGCTACGTAAACATTAAAGTTTCTGAATATTTATATATCATACAGTGAATTATACAAACTTAAACACAAGACATTTTTCATAACAGGTAGGCTACAGTATTTAACAACGTTGAACCTTTCTGCGACCAACCACAATGAAAAGTTTGGCTATTAGCATTTCTGTAAGAAAGTTGTATGTTTATGCTAACGTTAGCTAACTTAGTGTTTTGATACTCACTTGAGTCGAGAAATGTTCTGCTAAGTCTCTTCTTTGTGCGGTACGCTGCTTCGTTCAGTTTATTCTACACCCCTTTTTTTTCTTGGCTGTGGATTGAATGTATTTGTTTTTTTACGACTCGTTATGTTCAAGTTAATAAACCGCGTTGTCTGCGTTCAGTGAATGAACGAGCTGTTCCCAATTCAAATGAGCGAATCACGAACCGATTCATTGATGAAGTATGATTCGCAAACTTGATTCTCAACAAATTAATTGTGTTAACACATAGAATATTATTTTGTTGAATTATTTTAAAGTCAAAATATGCTTTCAAAGTGACTTCAGCAAAAAAATTCCAGTCATAGCCTACATCATAATTAAATTTTAAAGTCGATGAAAACAACAGACAGGTTCTGAGAGAAGGCCAAGCAGCATCAGCTTCAGCGTGAAAACCAGCACCATTTTTAGTGGGAAAGAGGATTGAGGCCCTGCTAGCATGATGTTTTGGAATTTTTAAGTATGAGGTATGTGTTTGAAGTGATATTCTTTGGATTAAAAATGCTTTTCAGTTAAATAACGAAAAGAAGATGAAAACTACAGGTCCAAAACCTCACTTGGAAAAGATATATGGTTGAACAACCTCAAGAATCCTCTGCTGTATTAAAAGTGAGGAGCAGATATGTGCTGCCTCGGCATGAATGTCCATAAATAGTAAAATACAAGCCAGTTCAGATGGTAACAGGGAACAGGTGTGTATTTGACAATATATCAACCTTTCCCCCTTATGCGTATATTGTTGAACATTTGAAACATTTTCATCACCAATCCTATTTTACTATCAAATTCTGAACATATTCTGAATTCTGAATATGTAAGACTATATAAGGGATCTCAAAAATTAAGAAAAAATGTAGTACATAGGGATAAATGTTTGTCACTGGTTTGATAATGTTTTAAGTTACACTACCTGACAAAAGTTTTGTTGTCGATCTCAGTTGTAAGAGCAACAAATAATAACTTGACGTCTAGTTGATCATTTAGAAAAGTGGCAGAAGGTAGATTTTACTAGTGATTCATTTGCTGACCTGCATCCCAATCATCACAAATACTGCAGAAGACCTCTTGGAACCCGCATGGACCCTAAATTCTCACAGAAATCAGTCAAGTTTGGTGAAGGAAAAATCATGGTTTGGGGTAACATTCAGTATGGGGGTGTGCGAGAGATCTGCAAAGTGGATGGCAACATCAACGGCCTGAGGTATCAAGACATTTGTGCTGCTCATTACATTACAAACCACAGAAGAGGGCAAATTCGTTAGCAGGATAGCGCTCCTCATACTACAGCCTCCAAAGTTCCTGAAAGCAAAGAAGGTCAAGGTGCTCCAGGACTGGCCAGCCCAGTCACCAGACATAAGTGCTATTGAGCATGTCTGGGGTAAAATTAAGGAATCTTGATAATCTCTGGGAGTCCTGCGAGAACGCTTTCTTTGCCATTCCAGATGACTTTATTAATAAGTGATTTGAGCCATTGCAGAGATGTATAGATGCATTCGTCCAAGCTCATGGGAGTCAAACACAATATTTATTATTTTCCAATGCACCATGACTTTCTTCTATACTGTACATTATTTATATTAAATGACAAGACTTTTGTCTAAGTAAAGTCAGACCTTACTGTCCTAATTAAATAATTAAAAATCAAGACATGATCATACTTTATTTTGGTAAAATAAGCGTAATAGAGGCATTTGCCTTTCATATAAGCCAGTGGTTCTCAAACTGTGGTACCTGTACCACTAGTGGTATGTGAGCTTCCTTCTACTGGTACGCGGAGCGATCAAATATGTCATATGAACATGCTACATATAGTTCAAAAATTATTTATATATTAATGTGATGACATATAGCCTATATTTATGAGGTCCAAGCAACATCTCCAGGTTTTGATAAACAGGCTACTATATGTTAATACTTTACATTTAAGTACAGGAGTTTTTTTTTACTTGTTAAGAACAGTAGCCTAACATTTTAGATTAACTTTTAAAAGCACATTTCTATTAAATGTCAACAATTTTTTTTTTTTTTTTTTACATAAACGCACTGTACAGTGTTAATGTTAAAACTATTTATAGTGTTTAAAGTGGCTGATAATAACAAATATTCTTAATAATAGGAATTATGGTGGTACTTGGAGAGACAATTTTTTTCTGAGGTGGTACTTGGTGAAAAAAGTTTGAGATCCGCTGATATAATCCATTTCTGATACCAAGTGATCAACTACAAGTCAAGTTATTATTTGTTGCTCCTAAAACTTGGATAGGCAACAAGACTTGTCAGGTAGTGTACTTTTTTTTTTTTTTTGGAAGTCTAGTTGGTTGAGTAAATGATGACAGATGTATTTTTATAATTTTTTGATGAACTTTCCCTTCAGGGTCATTTGAGAAATAAGATCAGACTCTCATGTTATTGTTTGGCATCATTGCACAGTAATGAACTCCAACTCTGGACATTGGCGACAAAGCAATAGTGTTAACTTTAATTTAACCTTAACGGGAATTGCATCTGTAATTGATTATTAATGAAAAGCTCAACCACACTGACAGCATGAAAAGAGCAGAAGAACAACATGTCAGAAGTAAGTGATGTGAATAACATTCCAGGATGGCCTTAGGTTTCCCACAACCCAGAAAAGCTGTTCCCATCTCTTTATTAAGCTGAAAACTTAGGAGAGCTTTTTAAGTGGACACAGAGAGCTGGCATTTCACCGCATTACTTCAAGAACATTGTATTATTGTTTAGGAAGTACTCTCTGCACTATTCAGCTTCCAAACTATAAGAGACGCTGTATTGCTTTTTTTGTTATCACTGTGCCAAAATAATATTTGATTGTATTTTTTCTGTTGTTCATATACTTGTCTGTGATCCTTTGAGAAAAAGATATATATTCATATTTATGTGAATTTAGACATTTTTAAGAGTTTCTTCTTTCTTTATTAAAGTTGGACAGAATAACAAATCAACATTATTCCATCAAATATTGACATCATATATATATATATATATATATATATATATATATATATATATATATATATATATATATATATATATATATATATATATATATATATGTATTTATTTATTTATTTATTTATTTATATATACACACACACACATTTGTAAAAAAAAATTAACTAATCAGTCATTTTCAGAATTAAAAAAAAATATATATATATTTTACCAAAACTCACATAACTAAATCTTCAAGTGGTCTCTTAAATTTTTATTTACTTGTGTATATATATATATATATATATATATATATATATATATATATATACAGTTGAAGTCAGATTTATTAGTCCCCCTGAATTATTAGCCCGCCTGTTTTCAATTTCTGTTTATTGGGGAGAAGATTTTTTCAACACATTTATAAGCATAATAGTTTTAATAACTATTATCTTTAACCATAATTTCTCTATTAAATTATTAATTTTATCTTTGCCATGATGACAGTAAATAATGTTTGACTAGATTTTTTAAGACACTTCTATACAGCTTAAAGTAAAATTAAAAATTAAAAAGCTAAACTAGGTTAATTAGGTTAACTAGGCAGATTAGGGTAATTAGGCAAGTTTTTGTATAACTATGGTTTGTTGTTGGTTAAAAAAATATAAAGGGTTAATAGCTTAAAGGGGCTAATAATTTTGACCTTAAAATGGTTTTTAAAAAATTACTTTTATTCTAGCCGAAATAAAACAAATAAGACTTTCCCTAGAAAAAAAAAATATTGTAGGAAATACTGTGAAAATTTCCTTGCTTTGTTAAACATCGTTTGGGAAATATTTAAAAAAGAAAATAAAAATCAAAAGTGGGCAAATAATTCTGACTTCAACTGTACATATTTATACACACACACATACACACACACACACACACACACACACACACACATACATACTCCCCAGCCACTTTATTAGGTACACCTAACTAGTACCGTGTTGGACTCAGACCGTTTTGCCTTCAGAACTGCCTTTCATTGAACTGTTTCATGGCATAGATTCAACAAGGTACTGGAAATATTCCTCAAAGATTTCGGTCCATATTGACATGATAGCATCTCGCAGTTGCTGCAAATTTGTCGGCTGCACATCCATGATTCGAATCTCCCGTTCCAACAACATCTCAAAGGTGCTCTATTGAATTGAGTTCTGGTGACTGTGGAGGCCATTTGAGTACAGTGAACTCATTGTCATGTTAAAGAAACCAGTCTGAGATGAGTCACGCTTTATGACATGGAGCGTTGTCCTGCTGGAAGTAGCCATCAGAAGATGGGTAAACTTTGGTCATTAAGAGATGAATGTGGTCAGCAACAATATTCAGGTAGACTGTGGCATTAACAAAATGCTAATGGGTCCAAAGTGTGGGTCCAAGAAAATATTCCCCAAACCATTACACTAACACCACCAGCCTGAACTGTTGATACAAGGCAGGATGGATCCATGCTTTCACGTTGTTGACACAAAATTCTGACCCTACCATCCGAATGTTGCAGCATAAATCGAGACTCATTAGACCAGGCAACATTTGTTTAATCTTTTATTGTCCAATTTTGGTGAGCCTGTGCCAATTAGCCTCAGTTTCCTGTTCTTAGCGGACAGGAGTGGCACCAGTATGGTCTTCTGCTGCTGTAGCCAATCCGCTTCAAGGTTGGACATGTTCAGAGATGCTCTTGTGCATACCTCAGTTGTAACGAGTGGTTATTTGAGTTACTGTTGCCTTTCTATCAGCTGAAATCAGACATTTGCACTAACAGAACTGCCGCTCACTGGATTTTTTTTTTTTTCGGGCCATTCTCTTTAACCCAAGAGATGGTTGTGTATAAAACTCCCAGTAGATCAGCATTTTCTGAAATACTCAGACCAGCCCGTCTGGCACCAACAACCATGCCACATTCAAAGTCACTTAAATCACCTTTCTTCCCCCATTCTGATGCTCGGTTTGAACTGCAGCAGATCGTCTTGATCGTTACTGCCAGGTGATCAGCTGATTAGAAAAATGCGTAAATGAGCAGTTGAACAGGTGTACCTAACAAAGTGGCCAGTGAGTGTGTATGTTAAAATGCCTACTGAAAATTACAGTACAGTATATTAACAAAGTACACCGGGTCATTGTTTTTTTTCCTTTACAATGGTTTCAATAAAACAAATAACCTTCGGTCTGCTTTGTGTTCCAACCTAGTCCAATAAGAGCAGCACTGCTCAAAGGCATTAACGTTTTTAAATGACATAATAACTTTGGTTTTTAATCCGTTCCTCTTGAAAAATGAGTCCAATTTGGGTTTTGAGGAGGCAGCCTCATCCTACCACTGGCTGTGGTTTTGTCCCCGAAAGTTTGTGTGTGTGTGTGTGTGTGTGTGTGTGTGTGTGTGTGTGTGTGTGTGTGTGTGTGTGTGTGTGTGTGTGTGTGTGTGTGTGTGTGTGTGTGTGTGTGTGTGTGTGTGTGTTTTCCGTCTGTGGATGAAGGTTCACTTTCGTATAAAATCACTAGATTTAGTATTGGCATTCGGTTAGGGGTCAGATACAGTGAAACTGCTCCATTGTTGTTGTTTTTCTGTCTGAAATGTGACTAATACCTCAAGAATATCCATGCATGCTTAATATTTAGAAACAATTTCTCGATAACGAACACAAATTGGCCCCCCTTTTATTTAACATCGCACCAATTAAATGTGCTTTAATGAATGTGGAAGCTTAAGATACATTAAAAGCAGTCGTTATATTTAAACATAGTCTGGAGCCGTCTTTAATTTGCAAAATAAAATGGAATGTGTACCTTAATTTACTCATTACTCAGCAATTCTTTTTCTGTTATGTTCATTGTGGTTTTCATTTTATCCTGCCCCATACTTGCGTTCCAGTCATTTCCCCATCATGTCACGGCTTGAAATTCATATTACAAAATTTGTATTCCATAATGGCATAAGCTGGCATGAGCAAACACACTGTAGTAGGTGGGCTATTTAGACAGAGTCATCTTCCAGCAGCCTTTCATTACCATTGTTTTCATTCAACCATCATTTATGTAACCAGCCAACCACTTAAACGCTTTGGTTTGTTGTCCAACTACTGAACAGCTCTTTATTCTTTTCAGTTTTCCTTCCAAATGCGGTAAATGTCATTGGATGTCTTCAGCCACGCAGAACTTTAGTATCTCTAATTAAGTTGTGCGTGATCCTTCCATCAAAAGCAATCACTTGTTAGTCACGGTCGATAAAATATGTCTAAAATATGAAGATGAAGAGTACAGAAACCTAAAAATATTTGATAAATTTGCACTTCCAAAATAATAATATAAATCATTTACAATTAACTCTCAATATAAAACTACATTAAACTTTCCCTCTTTCTTCCATGTATCTCCGATAACAACAGCAGTAAGCGGTTGGATTTTATTATGTTTGGCACTTCTCAAGTTGTTTATTCTGGTTTCCCAACATAAAAATTATCGAACTGGGACTTTTTTGGCTGGCAGACGCTTGCAAAAACAATTATTGCTTTGTAAAATATACAACAAAGAGCACAGTGTATCAATTATGCAGGAAAAGAGGGAGAGAGATGGAGCGTTTGGAAGCAGTGGAAGGAGTATTTAGGCCTGATAATTGTGTGGGGTAATTGTGACAGTGAATCCTGCATTTGGCCACGTGCTGCTGATGACTGCGGAGAAACACAGAGACTCAGTGGAACCCTTCACTATTACCTTGGCTGTTTGCGGTGGTCGATTTGGCATCTCGCTTTCCCACAAACAGATGGTAATCTCTCCTGCCTGCCAACTATTTAGACTGAGGAGGAGCCACACTATATTCCAGCACCAATATTTTACCATCAATCTCTTACACAGACACTACGGCATAGTCTCCTTATCCATCCATCTAATCCTTCTGTTCATTCAACCAACTATGTACATATCAATCACTCCTGTTCGTCCATCCGTCTGTCCATCCATCTATCTAGTGCTTGTCTACCTATCAATCAATCAGTTCATCCATCTGTCCGTCCGTCCATGCATCTATCTATCTATCTATTTATCTGTCTGTCTGTCTGTCTGTCTGTCTGTCTGTCTGTCTGTCTGTCTGTCCGTCCGTCCGTCCGTCCGTCCGTCGATCTATCTATCTATCTGTCTATCTATCTATCTATCTATCTATCTATCTATCTATCTATCTATCTATCTATCTATCTATCTATCTATCTGTCGATCTATCTATCTGTCCATCTATCTGTCTATCCATCTGTCCATCTATCCTTTCATCCATCCATCCATCCATCCATCCATCCATCCATCCATCCATCTATCTATCTATCTATCTATCTATCTATCTATCTATCTATCTATCTATCTATCTATCTATCTATCTATCTATCTATCTATCTATCTATCTATCTATCTATCTATCTGTCTGTCTGTCTGTCTGTCTGTCGATCTATCTATCTGTCCATCTATCTGTCTGTCCATCTATCTGTCTATCCATCCGTCCATCCATCTGTCCATCTATCCGTTCATCCATCTGTCCATCTATCCTTTCATCCATCCATCCATCCATCCATCCATCCATCCATCCATCATCTATCTATCTATCTATCTATCTATCTATCTATCTATCTATCTATCTATCTATCTATCTATCTATCTATCTATCTATCTATCTATCTATCTATCTATCTATCTATCTATTTGTCTGTCCATCTAACTGTCTATCCATCCGTCCATCCATCTGTCCATCCATCCGTTCATCCATCCATCCATCCGTTCATCCATCCATCCATCCATCCATCCATCCATCCATCCATCCATCCATCCATCCATCTATTATTATTATTATTATTATACATTAGTTGACATAATGCTTTTTTAAACAAGCAAATTTATTTCTTTCTCTACATGCGTGTAAGAGAAAATAAACAGAGAAAATAAACTGACAATAAATAATATGCGGCTCACTTTGCGTGCGGATATGCCCATTTATTTAATTAATTTATTCAAACATGAGAGTGTTTTACATTAGGTGTCAGTTGGTCAAATATTTGTAAAATAGCCTGTAATAAATAATAAATAGCCTACTGATAAAGTAAGTTCAGGTGATCACAAATTCACAATCAGGTGATGTGCTCCACTGGCACAATATTCTTAATATTATTTTGCTGTTTTTCATATGCGCACGTTTAAGATTTTAGGTAATAACATCGCCATGATGGTCAAAGAAATCAAAACATTATTTTCTCCCCAACACAATTTAATAGGGCACTAAAGGGCACTTTTTTTTCTTTACTTCCCTATCGGTGAATTTTTTTTCCCTCTCCGCTGGCGTCACTGGCTTGCATAGTTCAGGATCTGTAGAGCTACGCATCGATGAATTTGCTCTTCAGTGTTTGGACTCTCAGTAATGATTTAAACCACACGGAATTGAGCTAAACTGAACTGAACTTTTATGTGAAGCTGCTTTGACACAATCTACATTGTAAAAGCGCTATACAAATAAAGCTGAATTGAATTGAATAAAGGCTAAAGAACTTAATTCTTATATTTGCTTTTTGCAGCCGTCGCCGCGGTATGAATGGCGGCAAAAGGAAAATTTTGAAGTAGTAACATCTATCTATCTATCTATCTATCTATCTATCTATCTATCTATCTATCTATCTATCTATCTATCTGTCTATCTGTCTATCTGTCTATGTGTCTGTCTGTCTGTCTGTCTGTCTGTCTAGCTAGCTAGCTAGCTAGCTAGCTATCAATGAGTTCATTCATCAATCCATCCATGAACAAAAAAATATTTTATCTTTAATTATTAAATCAACTGTTATTAAAAAAAACTGTATCCATAGAGATGTATGTTTTCTCAGCTTTTTTTGTTATCATTGGGGTGGGAGATTTCCTACAAGAATAGCACTTTCCACACATGTGCTTTGAAAACTAGAAAAATGCACTGGGATCTATTTCAAACATAAACCTAATAGCTGGCAGAGAAGCAGTTGTTTAGATGGGATTACATGACAGGGACGAGACTCTGTGACCTGAGATATCCACAATATTCCAAAAGGCCACATTAAACAGTTCAATCTCATATCTGGCTCACGCTGAAAGAGCATGTTTGTCAACATGAGCCGACCATGAACTGTTTATGTGAAAGTCATCACGGTTCAACTGTCACCCAGATCTCTGGATGCCTTACAGATGTGCACGAGAATCCGTCTAGCTGAGCCGAATCAAACAAAACGGTGCGGAGGCCTTTCAGATTTTTGAAGCCTTCCATGTTCCCCAATTTTTTTTTCAATTAGCAGTGGCCAATTACCTCCAGTTGTGTGTAGAACGTCTTTCATGAGGAAAACTAAACAGCCTACTGGTAAATCAAACCATGCGTGTCCACAAATCATTTCGGCACATGTGGATGTCATAAATACTGCTGTTGTTGGGTTGAGTGCAGAGAAGACACTCAAAAAAAAAGAAAGGGAAAAATTTTGAAGCGTAATAAAATTATACCAGCGGCCTCATCGTTTTCTGAGAGAGGTTACCACCACTTTGAGAAAGTGTATGAGGTTACGTTGAAAACAGGATGTTACAATCCTCCAAACCTCCGTCCAGACAACATGTTCTCTTCACCACAATGGGCAAGAGAATTTGTTCCAAATAATTTAGTTTTATGATGATTGCTTTTTTTATTAACTGACTCATTCATCATATGACTAAAAGAATGTGTGGCAGGGCAAATTCTGAGAACACAGTCCAAGCATGAAGCAAAAATTGTTGATGATCTACTAAAAGAACATGTTTGTTAACACGAGATGTTAAAGGAAAACTACACTTTTTTTTTGAAAACAGGAATTTTTTACAACTCACCTAGAGTTAAAAAGTAAAGTGTAACCATTTTTAAATTCATTCAGCTGATCTCTTGGTCTGGCAGGAGCACTTTTAGCTTATCTTACCTTAGCTTAGCATAAATAATTGAGTCCAATTAGACCATTAGTACTCAATGAGAGGGTCATTAGCATCATCAAAATGACTAAAGAGTTTCATTAATTTTTCGAATTAAAGCTTGCTATTTTCTAGGCCAATATGGCTAAGAATGGAATGCAATGTGTGTATTTTATATAGCGCAATTATTGTATATGGCAATACACCCAAAGTGCTTCACAATCACGAGAAGGTCTCTCCACACCACCGCCAGTGTACAGCATTCACTTGGGTGATTGGGCGGCAGTCTGCTGAACACACACCAGCTATTGGTGGAGGGAAGAGACAGTGATAGAGCCAGTTTGGTGGATGGAGATGATGGAAAGACCATGATGGGTAAGAGCCAATAGAGGAAATTTGGCCAGGACAACAGGGTTAAACCACCTTTACAAGAAGTGCTATGGGATTTTAAATGACCACAGAGAGTCAGGACCTTAGTTTAACGTCTTTTCTGAAAGACAGCGCCCACTGACAGTATGGTGTCACCCTCACTTTTACTGGGGCATTACGACTCACACAAACCCCAGGTTTAGCACCCAGTCTACCATCCAGGTACTGACCAGGCTCAGCCCTGAGCCCAGTGAGTAACCAGTCATGGAACTATAGGAACTATATTTTCATTCCAGTCCCAGGTAGCAAAGAATTCTGGCCCAGATTTGACATAAATCTGGCACTGGGCATACAGTACAGCATGTGGGACAAACATGGCTCTGGTTTGGTAGAGGTGGCACTGTCTTTAAGGCAGCACACAATACTTGGGCCAGATGTAAAATGTAAAATTTGACGCAGATGTTGACGCAGATGCAGATGTTGTTGGTAATTGATATGTGAGCCATGTAAGTTTGGCCATCTTGACCCACATTTAAATACATTTTCATTATTTTTAAATAGAGAAAAAAAATCTACCAATTAGGTCGTTTTGAGAAAAAGCACGCTCATAGCACGCCTAAAATGATCAATGGGTTTATCAATTTCATTGCAGTCGTGACACACCAACATATAGTATCTGGCCCAGTTCGGCATCAGGCTCAGTTGTAGGTTAATAACTTGGCTGAGACTTGGCTCAAATATGGTCTATGTTTAGCCCTTGTCTGGAAGCCAGACTTGGTCCAGTCATGAATCGTAATTCACTGCAGCATGTGGGCCAAGCAAAAGCTGATTGTGTGGGCCAGAGCTGGGCCAGAGATATGTTGCTACAGAATGCGAGGTGTATCAATCAAAAAATAAATAAAAATTGCTGCTGTACCAAGGCTTTAATTTACATCAATATAATGAACGTGACAGGGAGCATGTGCCCATTAGACCCGGAGATCAGCTGAATGATTCAAAAAAATGGTAACACTCAATTGTTTAAATCTAGTGGTATTAATATATTAAATAAATTGAAGTAAAAGTATATAAAATAAGCCTATTTTCAAAAAGGTTTTCATACCGGTATTGGATGCAGGAGAAATGTGTAGGAATAAAGAAATGACTTTAACAAGGGACATATTGTTATGGGAGGATTACTGTGTATCTCTGAAATGGCAGGGCTTGTAGCTCATGGTTAGCAGTGCTAAAAATTTACCAACAGTGGTCTGACGAGGGCAAACCACAAACTGGGAAAAGGAATTGGGTCCCCAAGGATTACTGATGCATGAGGGCAATGGTTTATCTGAGGTTATATGGTTAGTCTGAGCCAACAGAAAGTCTACTGTGGCACAAGTCACAAAAATATATATTTATAATCATTTTGGGTGAAATATGTTAAAACAGATTAATACTACGTATGCTCCACGCTCCACACAGCACACATTCAGGAATGGTTTGAAGAACTTGAACAGTTCAAGAAGGTCATCCAAATTCCTCTATACAACTATCCAGGCCAAGAAAAGATAGTTAAATGCAGCTAACATTATCTTTCCATGTTATATTTAACACTTTAAAATACTGAGCCAGTGTTTTGCACGCTATTATTATGAAATTCCCTTAAAATGAACTACTTATGCTGGGTAAACAATAAAATATTTTTTACATCTCTTACGATTCTCAAAATGTTCAACATGTTTAATATTTATGATTCGTAGTCTAAGGGCCGCCGACATTACTCCAAGCAGAATATGTCATTCTTAACACACCTCACACCACAAAACAATCTGATCAATCTTTAGAACCACCAAGATAATCGGGATATACCTGGGATTGTTGTAAGGGAAGAAATTGGATTAAAATCAACCCCATTATCTCGTGGTGTGTAGCCAGCAAAAGAAATGTCCTCTATTTATTCTTACACTGATGGTACTTCTGCTTCTTCTTATTTATCACTTTCACACTCAATACTGAACTGAATATCAGAATATTGGCACTTAAAAAAAAGTAATGTCTTCTCATAAATTGTAATCCAAGTACATTAAATCAATGCACTTAGCAAATAATAGCAACTCCTGATGGACAAGCTGCCGCGCAGGCTCATTGAAAACACACGTTTCAACCTACATTTCGTGTGAACACACAAAAACATACTTCGACATATGTTTGACTGCAGTTTCTAGGTAAAATGAATGCTACAGGGTTGCATAAAGGCAACAACCTTTGTTCCTTTTCACACTAAAGATATTTACAGAAAAATATTATAAACGAAAAAATATATATTTTCATGCAGTTTTGCATAACAACCAATTGATACAAAAACAACTTAACGGTTTCTATGATTTGTAATCAAATATGAATTTGTAAGCCTCAACTTTCCTAGTGTGCTCGGTTTGCTTTGTAGATCACTTTGTACAGTGTTTCTAGGGCTCTTAGCTTTGAGCCCAGTGAAGCACAGTTCCACAAAAAAATAAAAAATGAAAGTGATGTAAAATCAAGGTAAAACATTGTGGTCCCAGTCCACATTTTTTTTTTAATGTTTGCTTTTGCTAACACTCTTGGTTAGGTTTAGAGAAGGGTTTAGGTCAGTGGTTCACTATGATTTGTAATCAAATACGAATTTGTAAGCCTCAACTTTTCTGGAGTGATCAGTTTGCTCTGTAGATCACTTTGTACAGTGTTTGTAGGGCACTTGGGTTTGAGGCCAGTAAGGCACAGTTACACAAAAAAAATAAAATAAAAGTAATATAAAATTATGGTAAAATGTTGTGGTCGCAGTGCACATTTCTCTCACGTTTGCTTTTGTAAACACTCTTGGTTAGGTTTAAAGAAAGGTCTAGGTCAGTGTTTCACTATGATTTGTAATCGAATACGAATTTGTAAGCCTCAACTTTTCTGGTGTGATCAGTTTGTTTGTAGATCACTTTGTACAAAGTTTGTAGAGCGCTTAGGTTTGAGCCTTGTGAAGCACAGTTCCACACAAAAAAACAAACAATAAAAATAATGTAAAATTAAGGTAAAATGTTGTGGTCGCAGTGCACTTTTCTCTTACGTTTGCTTTTGTAAACACTCTTGGTTAGGTTTAGCTCAGTGGTTCACTATAATTCATAATAGAAAACGAATTTGTAACCCTCAACTTTTCTAGTGTGATTAGCTTGTTTATAGATCACTTTGTACAGTGTTTGTAGAGCGCTTGTGTTTGAGCGCGGGGAAGCACAGTTCCACAAAAAAATGATAAAAGTAACGTAAAATCAAGGTACAATGTTGTGGTCGCAGTGCATTTTTCTCTTACGTTTACTTTGTAAATACTAATGGTTAGGTTCAGAGAAGGACTTAGGTCAGTGGTTCACTAGGTGATCTGTACGACAAGCTCCAGCGTCTTGTGGACGTGTATCTGAAAGGTACAACAAAATGTACCCAACAGATTGACAAAAACGTTGACAGCGCCATCTAGTGTATCTGTCATCTGAAACATGCAACAAAAGGCACCAGGACCAAAGTATTTTACATTTAGCTAAAACTGAAGTCAAGGCTTCATAAAAAAAAAAAAAATCAATCTGAGATTTTTTCTTATTTGCAAGGTACTAGGCTAGTTCCTGTTCAGAAGTGCTCAAGCCCAGTACCTTGTAAAGAATTTTGTTTTCCAAGACACCTGGAAACTGACATCAGATTATGTCAGATTTTTTGGTAACTTTTGCAGCAACTATTGCAGCACCTTGCACACATTAAACTGTACATGCAAAAATGTCTTTAAGCAAGTTGTAGCTTCAAAGTGGCTGAAAACCAGTAAAGCCATACTGCTAAGTCATAGTTAAATGTGTGGGGCCTTGAGTGTGTGAACATGTGCCGTACAAAGAGACAGATAGATGTAGAGTTGTGTTGTTCACAAGATATCCAAACCAAGAAGAGGAAGTGTCAGCATCAAAGGAGGGAAATGTAGTGAAATTCCTTTCACCTTCAATAGCTGCCATTATGAATTCTACCTGGCACACGTCTAAGAATCCTTTGTCCTTGAGCTGAAAGGCATCATTGTTTTGAAAGACGAAATTTGGAGCAGAGTGAAATGCTTGTGAAGAAGTTAGTGCGAGAAAAGAGCTGGTGTTTTCTGAAACTCAACACGAACATCTTCTCATATCATCTCAACCTGTCTCAACCTGAATGCTATTTGCAAAAGTAAGAGGGTCTCTGTGAAATATGGAGTTTTTCCCTTGTAAATGAGGGTATCTAGTTCCTGTTTGTCTGTTAAAAAGTAATTTGTCTACTAATCTTCAATGTGCTTAGGTTCATCTTCTAAAGTTGAAAGTTCTTAACAAAACATTAAAGAGGTCTTGATTGACCTTTAGACATGCTTTATTTGTCTAATGAAGCTGTAAAAATGGTTAGTTTAAAAAATGAAAATTCTGTCATCATTTGTTTATACTCCACTTAAACCAGTTTGAGATTTTTCTTCCACAAAAGACAAACTGAAAAAAGCCCTTGACATCCATAGCATTTTTTGTTACTATGGCTGTCAATGGCTGCTTTTTCCCATCATACTTCAAAATATCTTGTTTTGCGGTCAACAGAAACAATAAATGTATAAAAGTTTAGAACCCCTTGCATGGTACAGCTGATGGCATTATTTCTCCCAAAAAAATACCTGAAATATTGATTCCTCTGACCATAGTACACATTTTCACTGTGTGATGATCCATCCCAAATGCCTCTGAGGCCAAAGAAGTCAATGGTGCTTCTGGACACTGTTAACATAGAGCTTTCTTTTGGCACAGTACAGTTTTAACTGGCATTTGTGGACGCACGCACGCACGCACGCACGCACGCACGCACGCACGCACGCACGCACGCACGCACGCACGCACACACACACACACACACACACACACACACACACACACACACACACACTATAATGCTTATTTCAAAATATTTCTCTTTACTATTAATCACTATAGTATTTTAAATGTATAACACCTGGTTTTATTGGATTTTTTGTTTATATACTATATATACTTGTCTCTGTTTAGTACAGCATTTTATTTACAGTAAATAACTGAACTAAACTATTATGCCTCATATGTTTCATTGGCAGTTTTATTGATCACTAAGAAATGATTGTCTTGGATTTAAGTTGCTTCGATTTAAAAATTGTAAAAATAGCTTTGATGTAGCTAAGCTACTTTTGCCATATAGCTTTTAGCTTATTCATTCATTCATTCATTTTTTTGTCGGCTTAGTCCCTTTATTAATCCGTGGTCGCCACAGCGGAATGAACCGCCAACTTATCCAGCAAGTTTTTACGCAGCGGATGCCCTTCCAGCCGCAACCCATCTCTGGGAAACATCCACACACACATTCACACACACACTCATACACTATGAACAATTTAGCCTACCTAAGTCACCTGTACCACATGTCTTTGGACTGTGGGGGAAACCGGAGCACCCGGAGGAACCCGGAGGGAGAACATGCAAACTCCACACAGAAACGCCAACAGAGCCGAGGTTTAAACCAGCGACCCAGCGACCTTCTTGCTGTGAGGCGACAGCACTACCTACTGCGCCACTGCCTCGCCGCTTTTAGCTTACCTTGCTACATTTCCCAGAGGGTAGCTTTTAACTTAGTTAAGCTACATTTTAAGTAGAGTGGCTTATAGCTTAGCTAACTATATTTTTCAAGTAGCTTGCCCAACACTGTTTAAACATTTAAATAACCTTCTTATGTATTTGTTGGCAAACTGGCGATCCTCTGCACATTTTTGCTCCTAAAGGACTTGGCCTTTCTTGCATGTTACCAAATTATAATTACAATCACCAGTTGTTATCACCTGTTTAAAAATCACATCATTATTTAATGAATTTGCCTGATTACCAGTCTTAAACTGTTCCTGTGTCAACTTTTTGGAAATGTGTCACAAGAACCAAAATTATTAAAGCGAACATAGTAAAATACATATCACTTTTAAGAACAAACAAAATGACAAACTGATTCTCACAAACCTGGCTATGTAAACAATGCATAGAATATGTCAATGCATTTTTGGTGTGGCCTATAATGACTAATTGGCCTTTACCTTGGCAATGGAATTTCCAAACCCCCAGAATCTAGATACATATGAACAACAACAGTCCAAAACAATCATATGTTTTTTTTTTAAAGCTCAAGGGGATGTCATTCATCAACACATTAACAGAGACTGATAGAACCATATCTACGATCTGATCTGGCAAAACAGTACTATCGACAACATGATCACTGGTTGAATACATTTTTACAGCAAAAAATAATAGAAAGCCAAATTGCCATTGACAACATTAGTTCTATGAAATAAAAGCCATGTGATAAGTAGAAATAATACTTGAATAAGCATCCAACTTTTAAGACTCTCCAGATCCCTTAATTAGAGGCATCAGACACCCCAAATCCCCTATTAATTTGCACTCTGCAGTAGTTCTTCAGAAGCTCTTTGTATTAGCTGCAAGGCCTCGCATGGGATGAGAGAGAGAGAGACACACTTGCATCTGAGCCCAGAAGATAATTTACAGTGAGTGGTGATGTCTCAAAGGACCAGGCCTGACGGAAAAAAAAAAAAAAACTGTCCAAAAATTGGGATTCAAAATATGGAACCTTTCTGTTCCCCTCCCATAATCTGACATATGCCATGTGATGTGACATACTGCAGGACTTGTTATGACAGCACAGATAGAAAAAGAAAATGCAGGCAAACCGCTTGATGAGCTGAAAAAAGGGAAAAAAAGGAGAAACGTAATTTACAATGTCTGAAGAAAAACCGTGTTGTAAAACTGACAGAATATATAAAACGGACTCTGTACACAAGGTCAGAAGTGTAAAAGGCTCTCAAAAATTATGCTTGAGTCAAAGTACAGACAGTAAGAGAAAATTATACTTAATTAAAAGAACAAGTATGAGGCCAAAAATATTCTTGGGTAAAAAAAGAATGTTTATTTGAGGAGAATTATTAAAAAGGTCAACTTAAATAATAAAAATAAGAGGAGTTTTATCAAACTTAAATATATTCTAATGTGATTTGAAATAAATTCCATAAAATATGTAGTCAGGAGAACAAAATGTAATGGAAAAAGCATTTAAAAAGTGCATACTCAAGCAATTAATTTGCAAAAAAAAGTTAAATTATTTTCTCTGCAGCAAATACTGATATTGACAGCTCTAAATGGTTATTTACAACTAAATTAAAATATAACACTCATTTAATCTATTTTGGGGAAATTTCTACTTATACCTCCACATGCTCTCTTTGATCTTATGAATTTTTGAAGCCAGAAGTTTCTGATGAAAGCAGAAACATGTCTTATGCAGAAAAAACAATAATCATTGGTTCCTGCATGTCAAGCATGCATGTTTGTGTTTGTAATGTAAATTACATGCTAACATCTAACAAGTACAGTTTCAGTTTAAATAAAATTGGTATGGGTAAAAGCTGTCTTTTCTATATATATATATATATATATATATATATATATATATATATAAAAACGAAAGATCGCCGGAAGTTGCTTATTCTCCATTGAAATGAAGGGTTGCAAGTCACTTATTCTCCATTGAATGGTTGCTTGTTGCTTTGCTGCTGCGAGTCGATCGTTGTGTGAGTGACACTTAAAGTTGAAGGATTCTTAACTTTGTAACCCCATTACAAGGTAAACAATTAACCCTCGTTCCACATCAAAATAAGGTGACCATATGTTGTTTTTCTAGGAGCAGTCCTGCATTTATCTGTATTAATATTGTCCTGAACAACAAATCTTGTTTCTTCAAGTATTTTCCTTTTCCTAAAAAATCCCAAAACAACTAAATAATAGCCAATATTATGGAAGTTTTTTGTCAAGAACAAAATGACCATCCGATCACATTTCTATATTAATCAAGTTCCAGTTGGTGAAGACGGTATCTGTGCCAACTGACATCGGCTAGTTCCAGGTTTGCCCAGCAAAATCTCAAGGCAATTTGTAACTTTTTGATTTAGTGGCCAATTTGCATGAATTCGTATGATCTAATTCGTACAATTTAGTACGACTTGCTCTTCCCCAATGACGGTTAGGTTTAGGGGTGGGGTTAGGTGCCACGCCTCCTTAAAATCGTACAATTTCGTATGACTGAACTTGTACGAATTCATACGAATTAGCCACTAAACTGGCAAAACGTAAAATACTTACGTTTTCTCGTGAGATCAGGCTGGTTTGCCAGTTATAAGAAGGCAAACACGTGAATGAACAATAGAAGGTTTATTGAAAAGAAATCTCAAAACTTATGGTCTTCATAGCTTCAAATAATAGCTGAATCACTGTATTACAATCTCGATAACGATGTCAATCAAACACATGTAAACTCACATTAAACAATACAATTACCTCAGGAAAAGCTGTTTAATAGCCAAAACATCTCTACACTACCTGACAAAAGTCATGTCACCTATCCAAGTTTTAGGAACAACGAGTAATAACTTGACGTCTAGTTGATCATTTACTATCAGAAGTGGCTTATATGGAAGGCCTGTAGATTATACTTATGTTACCATAATAAAGTATGATCATGTCTTGATTTTTTATTATTTAATTAGGACAGTAAGGTCTGACTTTGCTTAGACAAACGACTTGTCACTTAACAGAAATAATGTACAGTATAGAATATGGTGCAGTGGAAAAAGAATTAATATTGTGTATGACTCCCATCCCCACATCTCTGCAATGACTCAAATAACTTATTAATAAAGTCATCTGGAATGGCAAAAAAAGCGTTCTTGCAGGACTCCCAGAGTTCATCAAGATTCTTTGGATTCATCTTCAATGGCTTTTCCTCCATCTTAACCCGACATGCTCAATAATGTTTATGTCTGGTCACTGGGCTGGCCAATCCGGAGGGATTTTGACTTTCTTCATTTTCAGGAACTTTGATGCGGAGGCTGAATGAGGAGCGCTATTCTGCTGAAGAATTTGCCCTCTCCTGTGGTTTGTAATGTAATGGGCAGCACAAATATCTTGATACCTCAGGCTGTTGATGTTGCCATCCACTCTGCAGTTCTTGCACGTCCCCATACAGAATGTAACTTCCAAACCATGATTTTTCCCTCACCAAACTGGACTGATTTCAGTGAGACTCTTGGGTCATGCAGGTTCCAATAGATCTTCTGCAGTATTGGTGATGATTGGGATGCAGTTTAACAGATGATTCATCAGAAAAATCTACCTTCAGCCACTTTTCCAAATGATTTACTAGAAGTCAAGTTATTATTTGTTGCTCTCACAAGTGGGATCAACGACAAGATATTTGTCAGTTAGCGCAACTAGCAGGACAGTATTTTAACCCATCCAGCTCATCCTGTATTCCACTCTGAGAAATCCGGTCACCCTGTATCAAACATGAAAACTGGAAATAGTCTGGCTTGTAGAACACATCACAGAATTATTATTTCCATCACATTATAACTGTATTACTGCTTCCCGAGGCAAAAACCGCTGTGTATAACCTGCCAGTTGTCTGGGAGAGCATTCCACTTTGGTCTAATACATGTTTCATGAACATAAACAATAAGATTAGCATTGGCTCTGCTAAATAGCACATTTTTTATCGAAATGCCATTTCCCGCTCCAAATGGGTCTGAAATACTACAGCCTCGCTTCAGCGGTACCAGCTGAAAAACTGTACCATTGAAAGTTGATTTAGCAATGCATCATATCCTGCAGATAGACTAAAACGACAAATAACCTTTGACGAAAACGGCTTCCAAAGTCTTAAGTAGATGGTATATTTATGTAACGTTGGCATTCGTAAAAGCAACATGTGCCCGTTTTTCACCCAAGGGGAAAATTGCCTCTTGCTAAAGCCATTCTAAATCAATAACGGCTGAAAATAGCTATTTTGCCCAGTAGTCAATATGCTCTGGTGTTGCATAAACGCTTGGACAGTTCAGTAAATGAAGGGTAAACTCAACCTTCTGCTCAAAACAATAAAAAATAAAAAAATTCTGGGGCCTGTTTTTCATGGCTAGCCCTGCATTTGAAGGATCATTAAATACAAAAACACATTGTTCCTGGAAATTGCGCATTTCACTTTAAACAACACAAACGTCCAAGACACAGATATCAGAGACGTTGAGTGAGTCTGCATACTGTAGGTTCCTTTGCATTGAGAAATTGGCCAGATAGCAAAGCAAACTGTTTTATAAGCATATATGGAACATTAAGCCAAGAGGTGCAATAATATTGGCCTGTATGCAATCAAAATGTATAGACCTTATTGGCACCGATTTTTGTCATCAATACATTTTCGCATGGAAACTGGTTTTTGATCTGCAGCTTTATAAAGCTCATGAAAGTCTTTTGATGGATGCTGACGTCTTGCTGTCTATGTGGAGAGTTTCCATGTCGGATATCAAAGAACTTAAGTGGACTCCCTCCAGCCAGAGTAAAAGAAAGAAAGAAAGAAAGAAAGAAAGAAAGAAAGAAGACAGCGGCCCACAGGAACTGCTGTGGTCGGAGAATATTATCTTGTCTGTATTTATTTACTTGTTTACTTATTTTTTTTTACTAAAAATGCACTCCCATCTACAAGAGGGAAAATTTTAAAATGAATAAATAACTGCTGATTAAGTATAAGAGGCAAAAACCACACCGACATCATTTCTGCAAACTATTCATAATCATTTACTCTTGTATATCAAACAGAACACTTCATAAAGTTAAGCGTCCTCCCAAACTGATGCGGTCCACCCTGTTGATATAGTGGATACATATCTGGCAAACTGTTTATAAAACCAACATTTAATTATGGCTTTGGTGTTGAAAAATATCTTTCTTCATTTTGAGATTTAGAGCATTTGCTTCCTCTCCTAATTCACAATAAATGTTATTTTTATAAAGTGAGCATGACCCCAGTACCTCTTGTATTTACAATATTTAATTACAAATATATCTGTGTGAGCATTTGCTAATGAAAATGCAACCATTATGAAATTGTGTACAACCCCAAATAAGAAATAGTAAGACAGTATGGACAACACAAAGAAAAAAGATAACAGTGATTTCCAAATGTACTTGTATTTCAAATAGATGAGAAAGTTAGTGAGATGTTTAAAGACAATGTTCCTCAAAGAAAGTTAGGAAGACATAACAGTCAACGTGCAACCTTCAACAGTGCACAACATCATTAAAAGATTCAAGGAATCTGGGGGAATTTCAGTGTGTAAATGACAAGAGTGCAAGCCTAAGATGAAGAACCATGATCTCCAATTACTCAGGCGGCACTGCATCAAGAATCGTCATTTATGTATAAGCAATATCGCCACATGGGCTGAGGACTAACTTGGAAAACCTTTGTCAAGTACCACAATATGTAGTTACATCCACAAATGCCGGTTAAAACTGTATGGGGAAAAGGAAGCCCTATGTTAACAGTGTCCAGAAGCAGCATCTGGGATGGACCATCACACATTGGAAACGTGTACTGTTGGTCATATGAATCAGTATTTCAGGTTTTTTCTGGGAAAATGAGCGCCGTGTGCTCTGGACCAAAATAAAGAATCATCCAGATTGTTACCAACAACGTCCAAAAGCCAGGGTCTGTAATGTTATGGGGCTGTGTCAGTGCCCTTGGCAAAGATAGCTTGCACTTCTGTGACAGCACCATTAATGCTGAAAAGTACAAGAAAGAAATTACAAGAAAAAAGTACAAGAAAAAAAGGAGCACAAGATGCTGCCTTCTTTTCCAGGTAAGCCCATGCTTATTTTAACATGAAAATGCAAAACCACATTCAGAGGACACAGGTACTTGACTGGCCTGTCCGCAGTCCTGACCTGTATTATATTGTCTGCAATGAAACACAAGTCAAAGAAATATAAATATTATAGATATAGATATATAGAAATCACTATTGTTTTTTTTTTTTATTTGCGTTTTCCATACATTCCTAAATGGTTTTCTGATTTGGGGTTTTGGTTAAACCATGTTAACCATAAACCAATCATAAAGTAATGATAATACAGTGCAAAGTAACTGCAATTTTTTTTATATTGACATCTATTAGCAGTAGCTTATGTAATGTAAAAAGTAAAGGACTAAGACCGGTGCCTTGTGGTTCCCCACAGTGTACTTTTGATCAATATGACACCTTCATTAACTGACACAAACTGATAACATTCAGATGGGTAAGACCTGAGCCTATCAAGCAGAATGTGATGATCAACAGTATAAAATGCAGCACTGAGGTCCAACAAATTTTACAGAAAAAAGTAGGATGCTGCCTTCTTTTCCAGGGAAGCCCATGCATATTTCAACAAGACATTGCAAAGCCACATTCATAGGACACAGGTACTTGATTGGCCTGTCCGCAGTCCTGACCTGTCTCCAATAGAGAATATGTGGTGACACCATACTGACACCATACTGTTTACACCTTAAGACTTGTTTGCTTCATCACTTGGTGTTTTCAGTCTCTAAAAGTATTTTATGTGTTGTGAAAAAAGAATGGCAACATTACAAAGTGGTAAATGCTTTACTGTTCTACTCTATCGCTTAGTGGTAGCATACAGTACAATATATAATGTAAAAAGTAAGGTGCCAAGACCTGTGATTTGTACCTGGCACCTCTTCATTAAGGGCCTACTCACACTATGCCATCCGTACCGTGCCCAGGCCCGTTTCCCGGATCGTTTGAGAAGTGTGAGTGCGTTGAATCTGGCTCAAGCACGGTTCACTTGGCCGGTGTTACGGTTTAACTGGTGACCGTGTTAACTGGTGTCCCTTTCCAGATGTAAGCTATTCACGTTTGCAGATTGGCAGATTCGTCACTTTTTCACAGCAACAAAACATGTCCATACCAAATAAAGATTCTTATTACTTGGTGTCAGTGTCATTGTGTGCATTATTGATTTTAATATCTGTGTAGCAGAACAGTATATAACCAAAATAAATAAATAAATAAAAATGACAATTTACATGTCTTTAACAGGATTCGAACCCGTGTAGTAAAAAGGTTTAGCACACGTATCAATCAACTTATCTAACTGAGCTACTCAGAACTTCAAACGAAGCGGTCTGTTTTAATACCTTTGTCAGTTAACATGCCTTGCTGTGGTTGTGGACCCGTGTTAACATGTTTCCATCGATGTTAACATGTTTACATGCTGTTTAGTTACATGTACTCGCGTTAACGTGTTTCTACAAACTCTCCCGCTGATAGAATAGCTCTCTGTGACTTAACGATGCTTCATCAGTTGCTCAAACCATGTTTTTTCTTAGTTCTAGACTCATGTCTACCTGTGCCTTTGGAGTCGTGTTAACTCGTGACCCATGCTCATACATGGAACGTAAATAAAGATTTTATCCAAAAAATGAATACAATGACGATATTATTATGCAACATATTAGGTCTAATATATATAATATATATTTCATATATAATATTATGCAACAGAATATTAGAATATTATGCAATCAGAATATAATAGTCCCATTGACTCGTGTTAGTCTGTGTCTACAAAGTTAAACGAGCTGATATTTTCTCAGAATAGCTCTAAATGACTACGATGTTCCGCTAAATACGCATACGTTATACATCGCAGTCCCCCCCATTTTATTTTAAAGAGAATTTAAAAAATCAGGCTACATAAACAAAACTCGTATGTGGATTCGAACCTACTAACAAAAGAGACGCAAGAAAGGAACATACGTGCTAACTAATTGAGCTATCAAGCACTGATGCAGGCTTAGCAGCTTTTAATAATTTTATCGTATGTAGCCAAATCATGTTCATAGTAAGTTACCTTGATACAGATGTGACCAAGATCATACATTGAAATGTTGCGATTTTCAATTAATATTCTGTTGCATAATATTATATATGAAATATATATTATATATATTAGACCTAATATGTTGCATAATAATATCGTCATTGTATTCATTTTTTGGATAAAATCTTTATTTACGTTCCATGTATGAGCATGGGTCACGAGTTAACACGACTCCAAAGGCACAGGTAGACATGAGTCTAGAACTAAGAAAAAACATGGTTTGAGCAACTGATGAAGCATCGTTAAGTCACAGAGAGCTATTCTATCAGCGGGAGAGTTTGTAGAAACACGTTAACGCGAGTACATGTAACTAAACAGCATGTAAACATGTTAACATCGATGGAAACATGTTAACACGGGTCCACAACCACAGCAATGCATGTTAACTGACAAAGGTATTAAAACAGACCGCTTCGTTTGAAGTTCTGAGTAGCTCAGTTAGATAAATTGATTGATACGTGTGCTAAACCTTTTCACTACACGGGTTCGAATCCTGTTAAAGACATGTAAATTGTCATTTTTATTTATTTATTTATTTTGGTTATATACTGTTCTGCTACACAGATATTAAAATCAATAATGCACACAATGACACTGACACCAAGTAATAAGAATCTTTATTTGGTATGGACATGTTTTGTTGCTGTGAAAAAGTGACGAATCTGCCAATCTGCAAACGTGAATAGCTTACATCTGGAAAGGACACCAGTTAACACGGTCACCAGTTAAACCGTAACACCGGCCCTGGCCCGGTTGGAAGAGGTGTGCCTGAGCGCGGTACACTTGGGCTTTGGCGCGGTACGCTTGTGTGTGAGCGCGAAACGCGCCAAAGCCCGAAACCGAAAGCGAGACGTGACTTTTAAGGGACTTTTTGATATGGATTTATTAATCATTCTTACTGTTCAGTGATCGCAAACTGCCGTAGTTTATTAAAGACGAGAACTCCTCACAGCACGCCAGCTGCGCGCCTTCAGCAGATCTCCTCATTCCTGCAGCACGAGAGCTTAATGATTGTTTATGAGCGCCAAAAGTGGCGGATCTGTTCGGTAAAATATCTGACTGTGTGTCCCCGCATCCCTAAGGACTGTTTGGCGAAATATTTGACAGCATGTCACTGCATAACAAACGACTGAAAGGATATAACTAGAGAAATCTTCACTGTGCTGCTAAATGAGAGCGTATGGCAAGCCGTTTTAACATTTAAACCTTGTTCTGACTATCCATAAATATATTTAGAGATATAATTATATATTTTGACAAGTCATTATTATAATTCGACTTGTCAGAATGACAATTAGAGATATCTGCAATTACAATTGTACTAGTACGAAATCAGATTGGAGATATCTGCAAATATATTATGACTAGTCATATTCCTCCATTGACTTCCATTGAAAAATATTTGCAGATATCTCTAACTGAGTTTTGACTCGTCAAAAATCCAATTCAAGATATCTACAACTGTAATTCGACTATTAGTAAATTAATTAGAGATATCTTCAAATATATTTGTAAATATCTCTAAATATTACGAATTAAAGACATCTCCAAATGTATGACTAGTAAAAACTCAGTTAGAGATATCTCTAATTACAATTGTGCCGAGTCAAAACTCATTTAGATATCTGCAAATATTTTTCAATGGAAGTCAATGGAGGAATATGACTAGTCATAATATATTTGCAGATATCTCCAATCTGATTTCGTACTAGTACATTTGCAATTGTAGATATCTCTAATTGTTATTCTGACTAGTCGAATTATAATTATGACTAGTCAAAATATAATTAGAGATATCTCTAAATATATTTATGGAGTCAGAACAAAGATTTAAATGCTAAAAAGGCTTGCCATAGAGAGCGCTTCTGAACAGCGCAGCAGCGATGACGTAAGCGTGCCGTGGCCCGGTATGGTGTGAGCGCGGGCCGTCGGGGGAGACGGGAGGGGGGACAAGCGTGCTTTGGCCCGGTTCGAGGCAACTGTACCTAGTGTGAGTACGGCCTAACTGACACAAACTGAAAACGTCCACATGGGTAAGACCTAAACCAAGTCAATGCAGATCCAACAATAATTTGCAAGCCCATAAAGGAGAATGTTATGATCAACAGTATCAAATGCAGCACTGAGGTCCAGCAACACTAACAGAAAACACACCCACAATTTAATGATAAGAGCAGGTCATTCGTAACTCTTAAGAGTGTTGCCACACTTTATTTTAATGGTCCAGTTGAGTATTAGTAGACTGTCTGCTTAATATGTGTTGATACTGATGCTAAACAAACATTTAATTGACTATAAAAAACTTTGCAAGTACGTCAACTTACATTAACTCTAACTCCAACCTAACAGTCTACTTTTAGTCTAATGAGAATTAGTTGGCATGTAGATGCAAAGTTAAATTTAACAAATGGACCATCACAATAAAGTGTGACCCAAGATATCTATTTTTTTCTCTGTAGGAAGGAACATAATTAAGAAAATGCAACTTTTTCTAGTGTCTTTGATAGAATATGCAGCTTTGAAATAGGTCTATAATTGTTATAATATATAAATTGGTGACCCAGTTTCTCTATTATTATGTATATGGCCAAAATGAAACTAAAGAAGACACACCTCACTCTGAAGCAAAACCTTGCTCCCTCTCTGCATGCTACACACTGTGATGTAACCAGGCAAGGCCGCAGGGTTAACAATCAGTCTCATTCATCTTCAGTCCTCGCAGCCTCTTCAATAAACCAGACGTGGCGAAGGGAAATACCCTGTTTCAATGCAACTCCATGCACCCAGAGAATTCAACGGGGAACCATGGGGAGACTCCCTCTGTCCTCACCTTCTTAGGCTCCCTCTGATCATTGCGTTGCTCTTTGAAAAATAGTAGAGAGAGAAGTCACTTTCTGCATGTGTAGATTTATCTCCATTCGTCGTCTGCGCTGCTGACTGTATGGATTACAGATGATTAATACCTTCACTGACTCATCACCTGGGGAGGATCCGCAGAGGCTTAAGTGTGTAATGCACAGCAGACGTCCAAGTGCCTCCTAGTCACCTCTGTCTGCCATTTCCCATGCATTATTATAGACTCCTGTTTCCACATTGGAGGAAAATACATATTAGCTTTATAGCAAATTTAGGTCACACTTTAAAAAAAAAATAGCTTTGTTTTTTACAATGTTACAACTGCTAAAATTAAAGTCACAAAAATATATATTTTTTTCTAAAACAATTTTGTCAGGATATTATGTTAGGCTTTGGAAAAGCAAAGTGAAGATATTAAGTCAAGTTGTAACATTCTAAAAAGTTTAGAAAAAGTTACTATTGCAAAATATGAGATCAGAGCAATATGCAATGTATGAAATGTAATATGTCAATTAAGTAAAAATACATTTTAAAATGAGAATTGCATTATTTATGAAAGTTATACTGTTAGATATCAAGTCATAATGTTACATTTGAGTATTATGGAAAAGTTTAATTTCAAAATAATTACATTTATCGATTATACGGCTTGTAATTAAGTCATACTGTAAAATAGTAATTAAAGTTTATTAGATTAATAAGTCATAATGCAAGATATAAAAATATATTGCAAAACTGTCACATCTGATAACGGCCACTTTATTAGGTACACTAAACTAGTACTGGGTTGGACTGCCTTTTGCCTTCAATCCTTCTTGGCATAGATTCAACAAGGTACTGGGAATATTCCTCTGAGATTTTGGTCCATATTGACATGATAGCATCACATAGTAGCTGCAGATTTGTCGGCTGCACATCCATGATGCAAATCCCCAGTTCCATGACATCCTAAAGGTGATCTATTGGATTGAGTTATGGTGACTGTGGAGGCCATTTAAGTACAGTGAACTCATTGTCATGTTTAAAAAAAACTGAGATGATTCACGCTTTATGACATGGTGAATAATCTTGCTGTAAGTAGACATCAGAAGGTGGGTACACTGGTTATAAAGTAATGGACATGGTCAGCAACGATACTGAGGTAGGCTGTGATATTGACACAATGCTCAATTGGGCCCAAAGTGTGCCAAGAAAATATCGCCCACACCCTTAAACCACGACCACATGCCTGAACCATTGATAAAAGCCAGAATGGAGCCATGCTTTCATGCTGTTGACACCAAATTATAACCTTTGAATTTTGCAGCAGAAATCGAGACTTATCAAATCAGGCAACGTTTTTCCAATCTTCTATTGTCCAATTTTGGTGAGCATGTGCGAACTGTAGCCTCAGTTTCCTGTTCTTAGCTGACAGGAGTGGCACCCAATGTGATTCTTCTGCTGCTGTAGCCAATCTGCCTCAAGGTTTGACGTGTTGTGTGTTCAGAGATGCTCTTCTGCATACCTCGGTTTTGACGAGTGGTTATTTGAATTGCTGTTGTCTTTCTATCAGTTCAAGGCAGTCTGGCCATTCTCCTCTGACATCAACAAGGCAATTGCTCCCACAGAACTGCCGCTGAAGTTGCTGCCATGTTATTGGCTGATTAGAAATTTGTTAACAAGCAGTTGGACGGGTGGACCTAATGAAGTGGCCGGTGAGTGTAAAGTCAAAATAGAAGGATTCTAAGTAAAGATTAAAATCATATTTGAGATTACAAGTCACAATTCAAAGCATGGTCATTATTACAAAATAGCGAACATTTAAGAATTGAGGTTTATAAAAAGTCTATGTAAAACAACGTTCCACTTGAGAATTACAAGATTTATGATGATTTATGAAGTTAATGTAAAATAAAGTAATATTTAAATTGTTCACATTTGGGTTTTTGAGGTTTATGAGATATTTAACCAGAAGTTTACATACACTGTATAAAAAGACACATGACCATTATCAAAGTCAGATGTTAAAGACTAAACTTTTTCTCTTTTAGGTTAGTTAGGATTATCAAATGTGTTTCTGTTGTGCTTAATAGCAGTATAAACAGAGATATTTATTGAGAAATTGTTAAACTTTTCTTGAAAGTCAAGTTTACATACAATAAGATTATTAAGGCTCTGAAAAAGCTCAGATGATGGTGTCAAGGTTTTGGAAGTTTCTGATTGGCTAATTGACAACATTTGAGTTAATTGCAGACACAACAATAAAATAGTATTTAAGGAAAACCTCAAACACACTCCTTGTGTGACAACATGGGAAAAATCAACAAGCCAGAATAAAAAAAAAAAGCCAGATTACAATTTGCTAAATTGCACTGAGAAAAAGACACATTTTTGGAAAAAATGTCCTGTGGTCTGATGAAACTAAGATTAAACTGTTTGGTCATAATGACCAGTGTTAGATTTGGAGAGCAAAGGGGAAAGCCTAGGAACACCATCCCAACCGTGAGGTATGGGGGCGGCAGCATCATGTTGTGGGTCTGTTTTGCTGCAGGAGGAACTGGTCCACTTCACAGCATAGATGGCATCATGAAGAAAGAACATTATGTAGAAATACTGAAGCAACATCTCAAGACATCATCCAGGAAATTAAAACTTGGCCACAAATGAGTCTTCCGAACAGACCATGACCCTAAGCATACTGCCAAATTAGTTCAAATGTGCTTGAAGGACAACAGAGTTTTGGAGTGGCCATCACAAAGCCCTAAATTCAATCCTATAGAAAATTTGTGGGCATAGTCGATAAAGATAAATCTAGCAAGACAAATCTAACACAGTTACACCAATTCTGTCAGGAGGAATGGGCCAAAATTTCTTCAAACTATTGTGAGAAGCTTGTAGAACGATACCCAAAACATCTGACCAAAGTTATACAGTTTAAAAGCAAAGCTAAAAAAAAAGCAAGGAAAAGTATGTAAACTTTTGACTGTCTAGAAATTAATAAAAATTTCTCCAAAAAAACAAATTCTTTCATTATTCTGGCATTTAGCAAATGTAAATGATTATGGTAATCCTAACGAACCTAAAAGAGTAAATGTTTATTACGATTTACCATCAGACTTTTTTTAAATGGTTATGTTCCTTTTTTTACAGTGTATGTAAACTTCTGGTTTCAACTGTATATAGTTGCAAAGACAAAATAATTGCATTGTTAAAAAGTTCTATGATGATGAAAAGTTGCAACTGACTGCGAGATCATAGATATAAAACGGTCAAAACTGTGATTTATATTTTATATTAACCAACAGGGTAAAAATATAAACTCACGGTTATGAAAATAGTTCAATTATGCAATTACCTTTTTGTTTCAAACTTGAGGTCAAAAGCATTAACTGATCAATGGACCAATTCACAAGCTTGGCATCCAGGTGCACGCCTGAGGTTGAGCTGCAAAACAACCTAAAGGAGTTAGAAATAACACCGACAACTAATCCACAGCACTTTGTCTTTGACCTCAACGGCACAGCATTTAAACGCGCCAGCTGTTGGACCTTTCTGGCATGAATGGGAGAGTCTGGTTCAGCTGATTTTCCATCTTCCTAAGAGGCACCACAGAAATTAGAGCTGTGATTACTGGAACACTAAATCAGATGCAGCCGTTTTTCACTGCGTTTCCATGTTGATGATGAACGACACTGTGTACACAATTCCCATAAATTGCATTAGTTGTTACCTGTACAAGCGTTGCATGTTAAATCAGCACATCTCATGTTGCACCAAAGCAAATTCTTTCCAAATCTGAACGTTTCTGAAAGCTCTTCTCACATTTCATCAAAAGAAGACTGAAAAGAAAAGCAACCTCCTGACTACAGATGGCACTATTGCGTCAATTTGAAGGCCGGTTTTTGGGGTCTTGCACATCACTCACACATCAAAGTGATTGACGTGCTCTTTTACAGACCACTTACAAGCCTTTAATGACCTTTACAAGAGAGGCCATTGACTTCTTCCATTCCGTGTTGCCTGGGAGACAAGGATCCACATGTAAATGATATTCTCCCTCAAATGAACCATCCTTGATGGTTCCTCAAAAAGCTACACTTCAATGCAGCGGTTCCTGTAAAAATAACCGCTCTGTCAGTCTCCCTCCGCGGTCCCCAGGCTTTCGTCGGTTCTGCAAGCTTGGAATGCTAAATCAAACGCAGACACGTCCACTGACCAAAGTATTAAAACTGATGAGTAAATGACTTTCACCGCTCCCACTTCAGGCTTTCAAGCCCCTTAACAAGTCAGTCGGTCCATGAGGGGAAAAAAAAGGGAGGCAATAAAGTCAACGCTCAACTTTTCCACCGGACTGCATGTGAAATTATGAGACAATTGCCACGACTTAATAAACAAAAGAGATGGAAGTAGCAGCTGACCCGGCACGGGTGAGTGAGAAAATAACGCTCATTTAGTCCCGAAAGCGATCTGACCGTTGCAAACGAGCGCAGTAGGAAACCAGACCTCCTTTTCACAACATCTCTCAATCTTTCCCTCTTCAGGAAAACCCAGATTTATGCATTGAAAGTGCTTTTGTTTTAATTACCGGCGGAGCTTTCCTGACGGTCTTGCTGTAATTGAGGGGCACGGGTCCCAGTCCGACCGTCAGAAGTGAGGGACTGCCTGCTGCTCGGCCTACTTTTAATGGGATTTTCTGTTGCTCTTAAGTGTTTCAGCAGATCCCCACTGTGGCCCGTGGAGTAGCATGAAGCTGGGGATCTGTCAGTTCTTGGAGTCTTCTGAGGGCACATTATATGACCATAGTAATGGCGATTATTATCGTCTTTATTGCTATTATCATTAAGTGATCCTAGGGTGGTCCAAATATGGGCGTAGAGATGAGCTTATCTTCCAAACAAAAACCACCAACCAAAACTTTCCTAGAAAACTCAGAGAGAGAAGGAATTGTGCTTGGATATCAATGCATGAATCAGATAATTGATCATTAAAGGCCCACAAAAACATTGGTATGGTTAGCCAAAAGGTTTTTTTTTTTTTGCTGAGAAGGGACCAGATTCTTAGCTGATCTTATAACTGGGCGGTTAAAATGACAAGCCAAAACATTTCCAGAACATGGGAAGAGAACATGAAATGATTGTTGGACATCAATGCTTGACATGTACAGATGATCAATTAAGACCCACCAAACATAAGCATTTTTTTCCCCGAGAGAAAGATTTTCCAGCTGAATGACCGTAAACAATTAGCCAAAACATTCCCAGAAAGCTGGGCGTGAATAAAGAAATACAGTGCATTCTGAAAGTATTGATAGCTCTTCACTTTTTCCACATTTTTATGTTACAGCCTTATTCCAAAATGTATTATATTAATATATTTCCTACTGTTTTTATTTTTACTTTTTCTTACATTTTACGGGTGATAACAGACAAACAGACGTTTCGGCACAAAGCCTTCCTCAGTGTACACTGGGGAACACTGAGACACTGAGGAACACTGAGACACTGAGGAACACTGTGACACTGAGGAAGGCTTTGTGCCGAAACGTCTGTTTGTCTGTTATCACCCGAAAATGTAAGAAAAAGTAAAAATAAAAACAGTATGAAGCAATTGAGCGCGAATCATTACCTTCTTTTGAATAATAGTAACGATCAGATTAACGCACCAAACCAAAGAAGTAACTAAAAAAAACCGCAAGCGCGCAGGACAAACTTCAGTAATTCTGCACACGTGATTAATATATTTCCTCAAAAATTCTACACACAATACCCCATAATGACAACGTGAAAAAGAGTTTTTGAAATTGTTGCAGCCTTTGCTGTGAAGCTTTAAATAGCGCTCAGGTACATTCTGTTTCAGTAGCTTAATTGGAGTTTACCTGTGGTAAATTCAGTTGATTAGACATGATTTGAAAAGGCATACACCTATCTATATAAGGTCCCAGGGTTGACAGTGCATGTTAAAGCACAAACCAAGTATGAAGACAAAGGAATTGTCTGTAGACCTCCGAGACAGGATTGTCTCGAGGCACAAGGCTGGGGAAGGTTACAGAAATTTTTTGCTGCTCTGGAAGTTCCAATGAGCTTAGTGGCCTCCATCATCCGTAATTCGAAGATGTTTGGAACCACCAGGACTCTTCCTAGAGCTGGCCGGCCATCTAAGCTAAGTGATCATGGAGAAGGGCCTTAGTCAGGGAGGTGATCAATAACCTGATGGTCACTCTGTCTGAGCTCCAGCATTCTTCTGTTGAGAGAAGAGAACCTTACAGAAGGACAACCAACTGTGCAGCAATCCATCAATCAGGCCTGTATGGTAGATTGGCCAGACGGAAGCCACTCCTCGCCTGGAATTTGCCAATCTGAAGGACTCTCAGACCAAATTCTAAATTCTCTGCTCTGATGAGACTAAAATTTAACTCTGTGGAGTGAATGCCAGGCTTTACAATTGGAGAAAACCAGGCACAGCTCATCACCAGGCTAATACCATCCCAACAGTGAAGCATGGCGGTGGCAGCATCATGCTGTGGGGATGTTTTTCAGCAGCAGGAACTGGTGACTAGTCAGGATACAGGGAAAGATGAATGTAGCAATATATAGAGACACCGCTGTACACCGTCACTTCCCATCCCACCTGATAGAGCTTGAGAGGTACTGCAAAGAAAAATGGGCAAAAATTCCCAAAGACAGGTGTGCCAAGCTTGTGGCATCATATTCAAAAAGACATGAGGCTGTATTTTGCTGCCAAAGGTGCATCTACAAAGTATTGAGCAAAGGCTGTAAATACTTCTGTACATGTGATTTTTCAGTTTTTAAATTTTTAATAAATTTGCAACAATTTCAAAAAAACTTTTTTTGTTTTACATTGTCATTATGGGGTATTGTGTGTAGAAGTTTAAGGAAATAAATTAATTCATTTTGAAATAAGGCTGTAACATAAAAAATGTGGAAAAAGTGAAGATCTATCAATACTTTTCGGATGCACTGTAGTCCTTGGATCTACAAAAGAGAAAACTGATTAAGACATTTATAGAGTTAGTAAAAAAAATCCAGAATCTATTTTGCTAAGAAGGAACCAGATTCTTAGCTCATCTTCCAGATGCTTGATTAAAAAGAACAAGCCCAAGCATTCCCAGAAAACAGGACAAGAAAAAGAAACGACTCTTGGATATAAATGCACTAAAGAGATAATTGATCGACCCACCAAAAACATTGATATGGTTAGACAAACTGCAATTTTTCCCCAAGAGAAGAAACAAGATCCTTATTTGATCCTCAAGTTGGGCAATTAAAAAAGACAAGCCAAAACCTTCCCAGCAAACAGAATGAGAAAAATAAATGATCGTTGTACGCCAATCCATGAGATGATCAATGAAAACCTACCAAAACATTGGTACGGTTAGTCAAAAAAGGCAGTCCCTTATTTTGCTAACATACTGCTGATTCTCCAGCAGGAGGATCGACAAGACAAGCCAAATAATCACTAGAAAACACTGAGGAAAAAGAAAATTCAATGCTCAAGGCTTATTTTGCTAAAGCAGAAACCAATTTGTTGTTGCTTTTCTAGCTGAATGATCAATTTGTAGTGAATGCTGTATTACTTCACGGGGTCAATACTCATATTGCTGTAGATCAACTGCTGTAGATCCCTGATATCGATAAAAATTTCCCATTTTCCACATGGGAGACAGAAAAACGCTTTGAAACTAATGTGTGCAGGTTTACAATAAACAGACTAGCCCATATATTCTAAGAAAACAAGACAAGAAGATCAAGGAAAACCCACCAAACCATTAATATTGTTAGTCAAAAAATGCAGTCCTTTATTTTGCTAAGAAAAAACAGATACGCCATGACATCAGATTTTTTGTTGCATGTACAGTTAGCACATTTCCATCATCTCATTTCCATTTACTCTCTAACCAAACCCTTTTAAACTACAAAAACTCCATCTAGAACTCGATCTAGAAACATTAGCTGGATTATCCTTTTTACGCTCACTTTTCCATCGCAGACCAATCTGATTCCACCAAGTGACCCACTGATAAGCTCTAAATAATAATAATAAATATAGAAGTGCTTGTGGCTGACTCAAGAACTCAAGTGTGGAATGGTTTGGGTGTCTGAAGCCTACCAGAAGAACTCGAAACAATATAAAGGAGGATGAACTGATACTGAAATGTTGGGTTGGGTGGTCTGGTCTGTGGGTGGTGGTAGTGGTGGACTCTAGTGAGCAGGGAGAGCTGCCATGGTGTTGTGGTGACAGAGGTTGGAGGAAGGAGGGAGGCAGAGCTGAGGTTTAAGACATGGTGATCTGCAGGGACTCCAACATTTCCTCCACCGCCTTCACCGAGCATTTGTTCTCCTTCTTCCCACGGCCGGCCATCTAGGAGAAACAGAATGAGAGAGAGAGAGGGGTTGATGAAAGGACACCGTTCCGTTTACAATGTTTTTGGATGTATTATGTTTTAACACAAACATTGTGGTGCGTCAGACTCCATAAAATGCTTACGCTAAAAGACAAGTATTTGTGACTGATTCCCATATCTTCTTTGCACGAGCTGCATTCATAAAACTAATCGGACTGTTTCTAAGAGAGTGAGGAGTACGTAACGACCACAACTACAAATCCTTGAACCTTAAAGGGTCATGAAACACCAAAACACATTTTTTGAGATGTTGACAGTCATATGTGTGTCCCACGCTTCTAAAAACACTATTAAGACACTTATATTTCATAAAAAAAAGTGAAAATTGGTTGTTTTTGTGTATTTTTGAGCAAATTTGTTCTTCTGGTTTGAAAAGAAATTTTGAAGCAATGGCACGGAGATTAGATCCTTGTGTAGATTCCTGCTTGGAGACTGAATGTCTTCACTAGCGAGTACAACATGACATCTTTGAGCTTTTAGCATTTAGAATCAATCAGCGCACTCTATTGTGTATGAGGTGCAATTTCATTAATATGCATGACAGCTTCGAAGTTTTACCTGTTACAGTGTTTAGACGGCAATGAGACGCCACATTGTGAGAGCGCAGCTGGATCCACGTGTGCATTACAGTGGTCTGCTAACACGTTACAAACATTTGTAAGGGACATCTTTTACCCGAGAGCTTTTCGCATCTGGTAATGGTGAAATCTGGATTTCCCAGTCCTCACCTTTTAAAAAAGACACGGTTCCAGTTTGTGTTTATTGTCCTGTTTCTGCAGATTTTCTCAAGTGTGTGATCAATATTCTTTGTTTATGTTTCTTCAGCGGAAAAGTTAGATAGTATCATCAGCAGTACTCTTTCAGTTTTTAAAGACATACCTTTGTCAAAAATATTAAGTTACAAAGTTTACTGTACGTTTATGTCACTACAGTATTATCTACTAAAAGATTCGCTGTAAATGCTGCTCTCCGAATATAAACAGGTAAACACCTAAAACTATTTCCGTCGTGTAGGATTTGCCACATTTTGTGATAGGATAGACAACACAGACATGGCTTTCTGATATTATATTCTGCACCTACTATTCAGGCCCTTAAAAAGGACCCCAATTTGCTCACAGTACAGTTCTCCAACATTCTTTACAAGCAAAGAAATTATGTTTGAAATATCTGATCATCCTGTAAACATTGATTTTATAAATTTCTACAGATGGGAAGTTGACTTATAGGCAGTTTTCTTGTAAAACAATTTTTGAAGTACAAAAAAAAGTTGTAAATGTTATTTGAAGTGTGATGTTTAGGAAAATATAAGGTTCAGTAACTTGATCAATTCTTTCACTGTTTTTTCTCACTTTTTTAACTGTATCATAAAAATGTCCTATGTTGTTACATAGCAAAAATTAAGAAAACAACTATTAATATTATACAAATAGCATGAGACTAATTATTTTTCCTAACATGCTATTTATTTTATATGAAATTACGAATCTCTTTTTTCACAATGACTTGTTGGACATTTTAAAGGGCACCTATTTTACCCCTTTTTCAAGATTTAAGATATGGGTTTTGTGTCTCCAGAGTGTGTCTGAAAAGTTTCAGCTCAAAACACACCTTCCACATTATACCTTTTAGAATATTAAAATCTTCTACTTTGAACAAAATGTAGCTGTTTTTGTTGCCTGTGACTTTAATGCTAGTTCTCCTCGCCCACCGTTCCCATGTGCCTGTCAGAGTGTGTCTTAATCTCCGCCTCGGCTGCGTCAGATAAACAGCACAGTGACAGGCATAAAAGAAGCAGATCTCATGTAACGTTTGTGAGAAATACTATAGTAAGAACTTTCCCTATGATTATTTGATGTATTTGTTGTGGAGTTAATTCAAGCTTTTCTGCAATGCTGAGTCACACACAATGTCGTTACAAAATTCATGCACACACACGTGTTTAACTGTTTCACGGTTGTATGGATATTTGTTATGTTAATGTTGAAAATATACCTAACTTTATGTCCACAAACCGGGTTTGAAGCGTCTTCTTTTAAAATTGTACTGATATGCAGCTGTGGTGATGAATTACAGCAAATTAACCATCTTTAACTTACTTTATTACAAACATGCACTGTTTTAAAAACGTTTTAAAATTGTAAAACTCATTCTTGACCACATTTGATGATTGATCACACCGAGCCAAACAAATCTTTTAATATCAGTTGCTTTGCGCACTTCCTGTCTTATTGATATGATTATTCGCATTACTTCGGACACATGTTATTACACGGCTGTCAAACAATTCTGTGGGAGGGTAAACTGCACTTTTACATCACGTTGTGGTGGGCCTCAAAATGGGAGGGATTTGGATCCTATTTTAACATCAGGAAATTGAAAAATAGACACTTATTGTGTTTATATCACCCCAATTATGACTGTGAACAGACTATATATACACACAGTTCTGTCCAAACAGCTTCAAAAATATGATTTTCATCATAGGTCCCTATAAGTAAACAGGCGTGTCACACTAAAGGACAATAATATATAAAAAGGTTAAGGTGTTTCTAAAACAAAAATCTGACACAAAAAATTGAACAGGCACACATGATGGGTTTGGGTCTTGGGTCAGATGATCTTGATTGGGCTCCTTTAACAAATTAAAGGTGTCCATGCCATTTTAAAATGAGCATATAGTGTCACACCAGAGGACATGGATTTTTAGTGAGTAAATGTATCAAGTTCCTATGTTTTTAGAAATAGTCCTATGATTTTAGAGGTATTTATTAATGATTTAATAATTTTCTATTGAATTTTTAAGAACTGTCATTTATTGAACTATGCTTGAGACAGTCACATTTCGCTCAAATTTTGCTCAAAAATGTAAAGAAATTTAATAATATATCAGTTTTTATGACAAGAGGTCTATGAAAGACAAATAAATTATTAACCATTTACAGCATTTTAAATGATGACAATGCTAATTACATAGATTTTTTTTTATCATGTGACTTAAAATGCATCATCAAGTCAACAACCCATATACTGTCTGTCTCTTCTGAAAAAACCATACTAATATTGATGGCTTTTATTGTAATCCACAAGTCTTTGCCTACAAACTTGCTCTCCAGAATTAGAATGTCCCTCAAAAATAATTTGAATGGCGATGACGCCATTGCCCGTACGAGTACGAGTAATTGAGATGCCGCCGCAGGTTTCTTTGCCTCTCTCCTTGTTTGCCCTATGGGAGTAAAAGGATTGGAGGAATACTACAGTCTAATGAGTCACCAACTTACACGCTCACTCACAAAGACCCATTAGCCGACAGCCCCCATGGCCAAGCATACTTACTCACACGCTCTTGCCGCATCCGCGGTGACTCATCTGCTAAGCGTCCCTCTGCCTCGCTCAAACTGGACAAATTGAGCATATCGGCCAAAGCTCACTTCTCTATCCTCCCCTCCAGCAATTGACATAATAAACCAATCCACTATCCATTAAAGCCTGGGCTCTACGCTTCTCCTCATTAGTCACGTCTGACGTCTGCAACATATCCTGATCACCACAGCATCCTGATAACCACAGCATCTCTCTACCAGAAGCTGCAGATACGCAAGGTGTTTTGGAGGAAATTAAGAGGTCAGTGTTTGGCTGGTTATCATAAGTGGCCATAGCTGGTATATCCTGTAAATGTGCTAAAATAAAACTATTTATATGATGAGATAGATATATAGACACACATACAATAGTCCTGAACACTATACCTACCTGCTTTGTTGGACTAAGACTTTTGCACAACATATAATCAATCAGTCTTTTTATTAAAACAAACACAGAAAATATAGGAAACATGTACAAAAATATAACAACAGCAAAACATTTGTTGAACTCTTTTGTTCTAATTGTCCTGAAATTTTCTGAAATAATGTGCTGTGTAATATTAGAGTTGTCCTTTAGGTTTAGACTGTCGTGTCTGATCTTTTCTGTCCAGGTGATCTTATGCGGCCTCTATAATGTTCAGGTCTGGACTCTGTGGAGGCCATTTCATGACTGTCTAGGATTCATCAGCAGTTTTCTTACTCCAAATAGGATTTCACTACAATTAGCGGATCATTATCATGCTTAAAATGTAAACTCTTACCACTGAAGTCCTTTCCAGAAGGAATAACATATTGGATTAAAACCTATCTGTACTTTTCAACATTCACAATTCCATCAATTCAGACAATATTGCTATAAACGCTGGTAGAAATGCAGCTCAAACCAGGACAAACAAACTCCCTACAACATTGTCTTTCACGTCTTAACAAATTAACCAAAATAATTCAAGCTCTAACCTAACCTAACTCATATACTAACAAACCATACACCAACTGAAAGACCATGTATTCACTCCTGAATAAATCTCAATTAAAAAAAAATGGACAAATTGACAATCATGCCTGGTTTTGTGGTAAAGGATCACATATATCCATTATACTATCAGTAAAACAACAGATTCAATGTTGGCCTAAAGCTTTTGCAAAGTACTGTACATAGACATACAGTATAACTGTCTAGCACATTGAAATTGATGCTGATGATACATTTGAGCACTGTTGCCAGGCAACTTTGGAAAATTATGGGAAAATCAGACGAGACACAGGATAATCTTTTAGGGCTAGTAGTAGATAAGTAACACCACTCTGCAAAATTTCCAGGCAACATTAACAGTAATAAATATTAAGATTGATGAGATCGTTCTCGCGCCTCTGTATTTGAAGTGTTAAAAATTACTTGTGTTTTTATTACACAACATTGACTACAATACACTACAAGCACTGTTATTTTCAATTACACCAGCTATAAATCACTGTTTAGAACATCTACTGGTTACAACCATGTAAATGCAATAGCAGAAACTGAAATCTGATGCCAATTATAAACAAAAAGTGACAAAACCCACCAACTCCAGTCATCGTTGAAGGATCAAATCTAGCCTTTCACTTGGCGACCTTTTTAAACACAAACAAGCAGCAGATCCTATACACATCTATTTTCCTTACTCTGAAACTGCTGCGCACATGCTTACAATAAACAGATGTTGATCAATCTTGAGTGTGAAAGCAAATACAGTTATAGTTAGAAGTGTGAATGAGCCTTAACAACTGTCACTGAGATAAATGGAAATGCTAAAAGACAGCTTTGTCCTGGTATTCCAGACCTCCTCAGAGGAAACATCTGTACTGTAATGGACTCTAGCAGAAAAAAATGAACCAGCCATCCTGGTGAACTCATTGGGTAAACAGGCAAATAATAAAAAAACGAGAAAATAGCTCACAAAGCATGTTTGAGAGAGCATGGCAGTGCCGTTTCTGGGCTTGGCAGTGCTTATCCCTGCTATAATTCACGAGTCCCGTTGGACATGTACATATACAGAGAGACAAATGTTATTTTCTTACTGGGAAACATCGCTAGATTAATAGAGCTGATATGTGGTCCAAGTGCCAGGCTGCCGTTCCCAGCATTCTCACAAAATCCCCACATTATTGTGCAAGTGTGCTGTGTGGTTTCTCCTGAACGATGGATTCCATCACATTTTGGACAAAAGTCAAGGGCATCTACAAAAGGACGAGTCAAAGTCCACAAATATCATGCATTTCAATCAGACATGAGGCTGGGCGATATGACAAATCTCACAAGTAATCTTACAGTTTATCTAGATAACAATATATATTACTATATAATGCCATTTCTGCACATTCAATAAAAAGTTATTCATTCGTGATCATTTTTCTCACTTTATTTAGATCCTCAGGGCAAATGTTTGATCAAAAAAATGTAAAAATATAAAATAAATATTAATAAAATCTAAAACAAAATTGTTTGATTAGAGGTCCAACATAAAAATACAACATATAAATATCACTAAACAAAATGCAAAATGGAAACATACTTTCAAGACTGCAACTTCCTAATGTCACAATGACTTCATTCATATTTCTGCCTGTATTACCATAACACGTAATATTGCACTCATATAAATTATTAGGGGTGTCAAAATGTATTGTTTGATGCGGACAAAGACGATTTAGCACCGTTTTAATGTTTCCTGACATACTTAGGTGAGGGAGATGCTCTTTGAGCAGGTAAAATTAAAGGTTTTGTTGAATCGAATCAATGACATGATAATCGTAATCAGACCAACAGTGAGACCAACAAGATTCACACCCCTATAAATTATGAAAAATATTTTTTGACCTCAAAAAATCAATGATAGACCATAATGAACTTTTTATTTTGTCCATATGATATACAAGACAAAAGTCTTATTGTCAATTCCAGTTGTAAGAGTAACAAATAATAACATGACTTCTAGTTGATCATTTAGAAAAGTGGCAGAAGGTAGAATTTTCTGATAAATCATTTGTTGAACTGCATCCCAATCATCACAAATCCTGCAGAAGACCTGATGGAACCCGCATGGACCCAAGATTCTCACAGAAATCAGTCAAGTTTGGTGAAAAAAAAATCATGGTTTGGTGGTCACGTTCTGTATGACCACCAATGGCAACTGGATGCCAACATCAACAGATGAGGTAAAGACATTTGTGCTGCTCATTGCCTTAAAAATCAGAGGAGAGGGCGAATTCTTCATCAGAATAGCGCTCCTTCTCATACTTCAGCCTCCACATCAAAGTTCCTATAAGCAAAGGTCAAGGTGCTTCAGGATTGGCCAGCCCAGTCACCATTTATGAACATTATTGAGCATGTCTGGGGTAGGATAGAGAATGAATCTTAAGAATCCTGCAAGAACTCTTTCTTTGCCGTTCCAGATGATTTTAAAATAAGTTGTTTGAGTCATTGCAGAGATCATGGGAGTCATACACAATATGTATGACTCCCATTATTAATTCTTTTTCCACTACACTATGACTTTAAATTCTATACTGTACATTATTTCTGTTAAGTGACAAGATTAAAGCATAATCATATTTTATTTTGGTAAAATAAGCGTAATCTAGAGGCCTTTGCCGTTCATATAAGCCATTTCTGATACCCAATGATCAACCAGAAGTCAAGCTATTATTTGTTATTCTAAAACTTGTATAGGCGTCAAAACTTTTGTCAGGTAGTGTATATCGTCATATTGCACAGCCCTAATCAGACATAAACATGCTGAATCAATGCCAATGTTTGCACTGATCTTGATCAACACACGACTGAGTAATTGTGATTACTCACTCAAGAAATTAAACAGCATGAGTGTGCATTATTATGATTGTAAGTGTTAGATGATCACTCTCATGTCTCTCAGTCAGCTGTGAGTGAAAGCTATGGCATTACACATCAAAATCTCAGTGCTTCACTCTAATCACTCAGTGCGGTGAGTCATACGTCTGTATGACTATTATGAAACGTGGACTGACTCAGGCCTGACAGCCACTGTGAATTATTAGCTCTATATTGAGAGAGAAGGATGAAGTTAATGCATTTATGCTCAAAGTCAAAGACAGAAAGCACTAAGAAGAAACAAAGTAAGTGGAGTTAGAGAATGTGCCATCAAATTCAATTCAAACTGTCGTCTGAAAACATCAACCGCAGCTAGAAAGTAGGGCCGGAAATTAATTTTTTTTAATTCAGATTAAAATTTTAAAATGATTTATGTTTTTTTTTAATGTGGAATCATGATTTTTAATAAAAAAATATTAAATACACCAATGACAGAATGAGAAGCTAATGTCCGACTATATTATACCACATTAACCTCTCACGTGCAAGTGAAGGAAAGTAACTGGTAAATATTGCCTTACATCATGATGAGACATCATGTGACGTCAGGATGACCTTGTGTCAAAGAAAGAAAGGAAGTAACATTTCCTCTGTGGAAATCGTTCGGATTTAAGAGGTCAGACATCGAACAAAGTTCATCATATACAAAACATGACAAAAATCCATTATAAAAGAACAATCACATGTGACTTATTAACATGCTTTAAATTTGCATGAGGTTACTACAGTTAAAAATTTTGCTGGTGGTGAATTTGCTTGACCTTTTGATTGAATGGCAGAATATTCACTTCATTTAATTAAAAAAAAAAAAGAGTTTTTTTCACATTTATTGACACCTTGTTGTCCAATTATTTGGCATGCCCACCAAGCATACAACAGATGGGTTTTCAAGTCAGCTATAGAGTATTTTACTTCGATCATGTTGTTGTAATTTGTTTTTAATTGACTAGTTAGGATGCTTTCACACCTGCCTTATTTAGTTCAGTTGAATCGCACTAGAGTTTGTTTTCCCTCTTGGTTAGTTTGGGCAGGTGTGAACATAGCAATCATACTCGAGTGCCCACCAAAAGGGAACCAAAAAAGCAGACTTTCAAACGAACCCTGGAGCGGTTCGATTGTGGTGAGAACATGATCCGAACTAAAAAAGACCCAACCACAAAAAATTTACAACGCCTTTTTGAACTAATCCAGCTGTTCGATGCGCTGTGCTTTATGGAATGTGGAGGAAAAATATTTGTCGACAACGCTTTACCAACAATTTTAAACAGAAAGAGAGAGAGAGGGAAAAACATTACTTGATGGATCGTTGGTAATATTTCCGGAAGATGACCATGTCGCAGTTTAGCAAAATTAATTTACGCCTCCTCCTAAAGTGACTTAAGATGTGCCTTTGCTGTTTGCAGCCACGCTTCACTCTTGAAATGTATAGTTTGTCTAAAGTGATGTATACAAACTATATAGTATACCAAGGATACAATCAGCCAGCGCAGTCGTCCCTCCATAGTAAAAAGCGGACATATTGCCGGATGCTTTATTTCTGTTACTTTTATTTCCATTGGCATTTTCCCGCACGTTAATTCTGACCAATCGAAAAGCAGTTTAGGAAATACATTTATTAACATGTGGCCAATGAATGATGTGGATTTTGTCACATGACTGCATTTTGGTTCTTTTCAACTGGTTCGGACCAAAGCAATCAGTGTGGTGTGAAAAGGACCCAAAGACAACAGAAAATGCTACAATTTATCATGTTGCCCTTGGTCCAGACCAAATGGACTGAACCACAGATGTGAAAGCACCCTACCACATAAAAATCTAAATCAAAATAGTAAATCGGTCAAAAACACAGGCGAAATATAATTTTTTTCCATATTGCCCAGCCCTACTAGAAAATACCTGTTTCAAACCACCAATTTGTATGCACAATTTGGATATGCACATAAAAAATGGTTGATGGAAGTGCCAAGATGCGCATAAAATCTTGAAAATGTGCATAAAACCATATGCGCATAACTGAGTAGGATATACTTTTCATTTTAAGACAAAATGAGCACAAACTACAATGAAAACGGTTTCACCAAACAAATTCCAGAAAGCGAGTAAAAAAAAAAAAAGTAATGTGATTTTGTTATAAGAGATCACGTGATGATAAAAATGCATGTGAATGGACAAACCAGCAGGCTGAGCACATTGTAAAACAGCTGAAATTTAGTCTTGGTCATTCTAAATTGCCCAACTAATTCAGTAATAGTGTTAATGTATTACTAATTGCCTCCAGAATAGTCACGAGGGTCTGTGCTCCACGTCTCATGCCTTCAAACACCACCATGCATGCACTGCATGTCGACATATGTCTTTTGAGGCACAAATAATTTCTTAAAAAAAGAAAAGATTCACACAGCTTCTTCTATTTCAGCACATTCCATTTTTATTTTTGATATTTGGTGCCAGTTAATCAGAAGTGACGATTTTGTTCTCTTTGACTCATTGGATGGAAACATTTCTTTATTCACACGTCTTTTATGTGATATTTCAGTTTTTTGCTAAAATTTAGTTCACATTTTTGGATGGATACATAGCCAGTGGCTTGCCTCGACTAGTTAATGAGGGTATGCTAACCACCAGAGGTTAGAGGCACCGTTAACCTCCAAAGGACCTCATCAATCAAAGCTACTCTGCTAAAGGGTGACTCGAATACTCTTTGAAAGACCTCAGAAGTTCTTCAAAGCAACGAGTACAACAGGTGATGTTGACCTCTCAGTACAACTAAAGTACTTTCAGGTACAGTGAATAAGGTTAAGGATAAATGACTTATTCTAAACAGCCTTAGGTTAATTCTTACGTGCATATTCACCATATCTATGTCGTTGGAGGACACACCATGGTTTTCACATGGTATTTCAAGCACTGAGACACTTTCTGAAACCAACTTCAAAGTCTCTTACTCATCTTGTCACTAGACATCTGCAACTCATATTAGCACTGCACAATACTGGGGAAATAAACTAGACATTGCGATATTTCGATTTTCTGTGATATTGCAATATGAATATATTTTCACAAGAAGATTTGAATAACTATTTCAAAATAATTTATAGTTATTTATTAATTAAAATGATTTTTTAAAGTGAGCAGATCTCATTTAATAACAATATAATAAGCAAATCACAAGCATAGATGATTACAACAGAATAAAGATCCTATTTGAATATTGATATTGATTTATGGTTTTGAGGTACAGAAACTCATAACCAGTGTTAAGGAAAGTTACTTTTGAAAGTAATGCATTACAATATTGAGTTAATTCCCAAAAAAGTAACTAGTTGCATTACAATGCGTTACCCCCAACGCTGCTTATAACACTAGTCTTCATTGTATAAGTAATTAAATGCAATAAATCTTTGTTACACTTTGCTACAAATGATACAATTTCTTGCGCTCAAATCGTTTAATTTGCTTGAAGTTGTACACAGTGACAGTCATTAAAACCACAACCAAATGAAAATCTTTAACTCCATTAGTATTAAACTTTGCAATGACTCCACAAATCACACGTGTTCTGAACTGCAGTTCTTGGTTAATAGTAAACTCAACTTGACATTGCAGATTTACAAAATGCGATATCAACAACACTGGCTCATTCTAAAAACGTACCTCTATATACATTTCTGGAGAGCGCCAAATATGTCCCAGAAGCTTTTTTTTTTTTTTGCAGTTTTTGTTTTCTCGAACCCACCAGGGGCCGCTGTGTATGCTTTTTGAGATCTCAAATTTCTCTCTTACCATTTGCGTGTCCTGTTCTCATGTAAATCCACCAGAGGCCGCTGTCAACTGACTGATCGATCAACTGACCCACCCTTCTCTAAAACCAACCGATAGTGTTACCAAAAGCACCAACTGTCCAGCGTCCAGCCACTTACCTGAACCCAACCGATATTTTTAAAAAGCAATAAGAAAAGCCCTTGCCTGATTTTACTCTTAATCTCACCCTGTTATTAACTTATTTTATTTTTAGGCTTCTGTTTTTGTCTTACCTGCTTTCTGGAACTGTTCTTAGTCGAACTCGAACCCCGTCGTCAAGGTCAACTGTGTCTAAAGTCCGCCAACATACATGGCAAGCTAACTGGACAAACTGATAACAGCGGGAAAGCCGTTCATATGGAGATAAGCAGTCGGCTGGTAGGCGCGAAAAAGAACGGTGTCATACCACCCCATAGCATTCGGTTTAAAGTCAAAATGCAGCCATGCATACTTCTGGCTACATAATTCGCAATTTTAAGAAATGTATATAGGGGTACATTTTCAGAATGAACAGACTGTTGGGTAATGTTGAAACAATGTTACAGGCCAAACTTATATCTTTATCTTTGACATTAAAGTTTTCAATAATAAATAAAAATACTGTCATCCTTTTACCCTCATGTTGTTCCCAACCGTTGTGTAACGTTGTGTAAGTCAAGATATTCTGAAAAAAGATTTTGTCCACACAATGAGAGTGTGTACATGCATGTTCTTACCCCAATTATGCCTAATAAGACAACCAATGCACGTGGTCATGTAAATGCATTAACCTTTATCAGAGTAAGGTCACAGAAATGGCTTAAGAACAAACCAATCACAGGTCAATTTCAGCCCCTTACTTCAATTTCACCCAGCATGTAAATGCATAAACCTACCTTCTGTCGATTTACTGACGTGCGCAAGTGTGATATGTGAAAAGAATGTGTCTTTAATGCTGATTTAAATGCATCTATTATATAAACATTATACGGAACTCTATATAGAATCGTATTGTAAATTTAGATGATCAGATTGAACGATTTTTTTTCTTTTCAGATGTAGAAGTGGTACAATCAAATTATTGCATCTTAAATGGATGATAATTGAGCTATAAGTTTGCCATAACTTTGAATTTGTATACTCAAATTATTGTTTTGAATAATAGTTATTAAGCGTTACTACCAGGAAAAAAAAATTATACATTTATTTGCATTACTAGATTATTGGTTTGCATGCAAACCGAGTGATTTTGTAACTGAGTGTATTGGTATGCATGTAACCTTTCCTGAAATCTATGAGGCTGAGAAAAATAATGACAGAAATGTAAAATATGACTGAATTATTCCTTTTACTACTCAACATGCGTCAAGTTTTGTGCTTCAAAGGATTTTTCCATTCCAGCAGCACAAAGTGACTATCAATCAGCCGAATCAATCAAAAAGTTTTATGTTTAAAATAAAACTATATGGGGCATGATTTCACCGTAGGAGGGACTACTAGCCATTATAATGCAGCAAAAAATAGGAACCAAGCAGCGTCACAAAGTCTTGACGCATGATGCTGCTGATGCTCTGATTAGGACAGCGTGTCAGTATGACTGCCATCCATTAGCAATGACATTCTCATGAGTAAAGTGTCTCCTGAGGCATATGGATCAGTCAATGGAGAAATCTAGCAAGATACTGAAGATGATTGCATAAAGCAAGACAGAAGGAATGAAAGGAACATTAATATCTGGTATTGGGTGGTCTGGAAATTCCAACAGAAATCTGGCCAAGTTTTATAACACCCTAAGGGTTACAGACCACAAGGTCAATAAGTTACTTTTAAAAAGAGTGGAAAACTGTTAATTCTAATATATTTCTATAAAGCATATTTAAAAAATATGGATGTATTAACATAAACTGGCCTAAAAAAACTTGCATTCATTTCAGCCTTGTGAAGATAAAAAAATATATATATTTTTCTTAAGTTAAATCTTAAGTTCAGGGCCACAATAGACTTAACGTTTGTTATATTCTGTGATAAAACAAAAATATGTATAATTATTGAAAAAATGAAATAATCACTATAAATATTAATAATCATAATAATACAAAAACAGTATGGTCAATATAATATTATATAAAATTATATAATTAATAAGTACAGTAAAAGAGTTTAATTTTTAACATGCATGGATGTGCTGTAGAATGCTGTTGGAACATTATTATAACCCTTTTAATCTTATAATTAAAGGTGCTGTATGTAAGTTTTTGACTCTTCTAAAGCATAAAAATAACATAATATGTTTGCAGATATTTATATTTTGAACCAGGCATGCAATACCAGGGCTCGAAATTGCGACCATTTTGGTTGCATATGCACCTAAAATTCTATCTCTGAGACCACAAAATATATTTGGGAGCATTTGTGTGAGTGCATAGAACTGTTGTGTGCAACCAGTTTTCACAGCATAATGTTCACCACAAGCACGGATTCGGGAGGCATTCACGCAAAATGCATCTTTGCACTTAAAACGTGAAACGCAGTGCTCAGGAATGGTTTAAAACAGTTTTTGTCAAATTGCTGCAGTAAACAAAGCCTGCAATGCTTGCCCCACATTCGCGCACTTCTTATTAGCCCACTGCTCTAGAACTGAACACAAATAGATTGGTTAATATCAGCTGTCAATCACTCAGTCAATGCCTTTTGGCTTGGGATGACAGGGAGAGCTACAACCGCGAAAATGTAAAGCGCTAAAGATGAGAATGAAAATAACACTGACAGATTTAGTTTTAGAAACCATCTAAAGTTACAAATAATGACACATCTTAGTAGTGATCGTGTGGTGAATGCTAATCCACCATCTACACTTTTCGAAAAGTGGATAAAAGACTTCCATTGGCTTCAAGTCCGCTATCAAAAGTCTGTGGGATAGAATTTTTAGGTAACTGTTTGCCACATCTAGCATGAAAGCTTCTATTTAATCCTTCATTTAATCACTAGATGCTTTCCGCCGTGCAAGTAGCAACTATATGCAAAATTTAACACCACGTACAACATCGCAAACGTGCTTGAGTAAACTAACATCGCTACTCATTAAAAGACATTACCATCAGTAATGCATAGTATTGCAAAAAAGCATAAGTGCAATATCAGACACCACCTGTGAGAACAGCATAGTTATATTGTTAACAGATTAATTCATGTCAAGTAGTGTGTGCAGGGCCGGTGAGCGGTCCGTGTATTTTTTGGTCACTCAGTTATGTTAAAAAAATATATTTTCTTGTGACAACGGGATTTCGTTGAGAAATTTTGTCGTGATAATTTCCTCATGGATGCGTAAATATATATATATATATATATATATATATATATATATATATATATATATATATATATTTTTTTTTTTTTTTTTTTTTTTGCTTGTTAGTTTGATTAGTGTTGATTTCAAATGCAATAAATATGTTTGTATAAAACTTGAAGTAACGGTGCTTATAATTGCTGTTTGCGACTAAATTTTTAAAGTTAGGAACACTGTGCTACCAAGCAAAAAGGTTAATTTCGAGCCCTGAATACCTAATTCAAAAACTGGGTGTCAAACTCACATACTGCATCTTTGAAGAAGCAATCTGCATTGAATATGATTTCGATGTAAATAGTATCACTTTTGTAAATTGAATTTGAGGTGAACAAAAAAACCTTTAAAAAGTGTTTTTTTAGAGCTCTAAGGAAAAACGAATGGGATTGGAAAGACATAAAGACAACTTTCAGCACAAACTAAACCATTTATTCTGTTCAGACTCTAGTCTTGCACCATACAGTACATTTGGAATGTATCTCTAAAAACTCTTCTTGCCCAACAACACATTAAAGCAGAAGGGGGCTCCAACTAAAAAGTGTGACAAGAGTCCTCCAACCACACAGGAAACATTCCAAATGTACACTTTTATGTGTGCATGGCCCCTGACGGCACTTTTTGCTGACTAAGGACCCGTTTATTACACTTTAAACCATCAATCCTTAAATAAGCAACATATATATTACCCTGACTGGAGTTGAGATTTCTAATAAATCTATAATATTTACATTGTGTAACATGGCAACAACATAAACTCTTTTAGTGATACCAAGCACATTGCACTTCAGTTTTTCCTCTCTTCTGCTATCATTACAGCCTCCGTTTGCAGTGGTGGTGTGCATGCTGCATATTTTCCCCTTGCTAACTCCTGAGGCCCATGTTTGGCACCGGCATGTATGCTTCATAGGGATAGTGGCGCTTTAACATGCAGACATAGAAAACAGCTGCGTAACACAATGCCAGGGCCTGTGGGCTTAAGTCAACACATTAGCTGAGCTTTGCCCAGGCACGCGTGTTCAGCAGACCCAGCGTGAAGGCATGGCATACGCTCACTGTCTGGGGATGTGCTCCACTGTCTGTTTATCAGATCGGGACAGAGGGACAGAGGAAAACAGAGCAAAAGGCAGAGTCCAGACAGATAAACTGTACTGCCAGCCGCACAGAATGAGTGGTACGTCTGGATAGAAATTATGCTTAACCACACTAAAAGAAAAGATACAGCACAACGCAGAATATAAAAATAAGTGTGACATGCATGTTTTTAATACAATGGCTTCAAGTGTTGCAATAAAGTGTGTTAAATGAAGGATTTATGCATTTATTTAATCAAAAACAGTAATACTGTTATAAATACTGTTTTCTATGTTAAATGTTTAATGTACTCTAGTCATAGCAAAGAAGCTACAACTCTGTCACAGAAATATGCGGTAATATATCTAATGAAATATTGAATATACTCATTTCTCATAATAAATGCTGAAAAACAGGACTGCTTACAATTTTGTGGATCTAAGGAGGAGAGAATAGCATTTGTTTGAAACCAAAACCTTCTGTAACATTATAAATGTATTTACTGTCACTACTGATCATTTTACTATGACCTTGCTGAAAAAAAAATATATGAAAGTATTAATTTCTTCCAGTCAAGTAAACATTTATTCAGTTAATCCACCAAATATTGGTTTGTTAACTCTTCTCAGTGACAATGTTTTATTTTAGAATAGGTAGAAATTGCTCCAGCATTTTACAGAATAAAATCAATAATGTATTTCGCTTAAACACATACTAATAAATTGTAAAGCCAGATTGTTGATCAAAGCCAGTTCATTTTAAATGAGATCAGGACTCTGTGCGGGCCAGTTAAATTCCTCTGCACCAAACCTGCTCATCCATGTTTTTTATAGACCTTGCTTTTTGCATTGCAGTCAAACTGTCCAAAATTCCTTGGTATGCTGAAGCATTAAGAGTACCATTCACTAGAACTAAGGAGCAAAGCCATATGCCTGAAGAACAACCCCACACCATAATGCAGTCAAGAAGTGCGATTTGTGCGCTGCGTTGAGCAGTGGTCCCCAACTGTTTTATCAATGCTTAACAATTTTATCATAGCCCCATAGATTGCTAAGCAACCATCAACCATTTACTCAGAGGATGAGAAGTTGACAAAACATTGCAGCAACTCTGATACTAGTTTTATTTATTAAATTAAAAAGCACTTCTGTGTTTGGCTGTTCTGTGTTTGCCTGATATAGTCTACTGAAATCTACATATTCCATACAAAGTATGAAGCTGATCGCTCAGTTCTTGTCACGTGACTTGCGGTGCGCCCGCAACATTCAAAGGTTGAAATGTTTAACTTGGTGCGCCTGAAAGTGTAAGCATGTCCTCCCAGGTCGTTTCTCATAAGTCTAGCCTCCACAGGAAATAATGAATTTGCACACGGAATAGACTCGATATGTGAACGGCCGCCGTCATTTGCAATCTACAGCTGTTGATCTTCTTGCACAAACATGCTGAATTCACCTGATTTGTTGACAAACGGGTTGCGGATAAATTAATTGGCAGTTCATGGGTCCTTCACTTTCCAAAGATGATTGTTTCTTACTTATTTTGGTAGCTTGTGGGTTAAATTTTGGCACTTGATTGATTGAGATGTAACTGAGAAATAAATAAAAAAATTTCTAAATAAAAGATCGTTCAGACTCAGATAATAAATAAAAATTAAAAACATTATGAATTCTTGTGAGGCCCGGTACCAATTGATCCCCAAACCGGTACGTGGAGTGGGAAGCACTGCTCTAGAGTACAGTGGAATTTTGCTTGACACCACTGCATACAACACTTTGTATTGCCCTTGGTGATGGAAGGTTTGCATGAAGCTGCTCGGCAATGAAAACCCATTCTATGGTTTCTTAAGCCAATTAAGATTGTCTGTAGTTACTGACTGGCAACATCTGTGCACTGTGTGTCTCAGAATACACAATGATTTTACATGGCCTACCAACTCATGGATGAGTTGTTGTTGTTCCCACTTGCTTCCATTTTGATATAATACCAATAACGATTGACGATTGACATTATTTTGCTCTTTTTTTTTGGCGATTGTATTCGAATTTCCAATTCAGTTTCCTATGGGAGAAATGACTAGGAATAATAAACCGCAGAAAATGGTCAAACTATTTGCTTTACGAACAATTGTGTTCATGACTATAGATAAAAAGTATAATAATTTAATTAGAAATTATCAGTCAGAAACATTAAAAATAAAAAATAAATGGAAGTGAATGAAACCGAAAGGCTTCAACCAAAAAGATTCCGATGGCATCGTTATACAATGGTTTGCCTATTTACCCTAACTTGCCTAATTAACCTAGTTAAGCACTTAAATTGCACTGAATACTAGTATCTCAAAAACAAATCTAGCAAAAATGTATTACTGTCAGCATGACAAAGATAAAAGAAATCAGTTATTAGAAATGAGTAATTAAAAAGTTTCTGTTTAGAAATGTGTTGAAAAATCTCTGTGTTAAACAGAAATTGTGGATTAAAATGTACAGGGGGCTAATGATTCTGACTTCAACTGTATGTGCATTAGATTTGGGGTATAATGTCCAGCTGTAATGTCCATCCTCTCACCTGATAGGCTCGGCTGATCTGAGCGGCGGCCCATGCTGCGTACTTCACATTGTCCTTCTTCACCTTTGCGCTGACTTTAGGGCTGGCAGCGATGTGACTTGCCGACTGCAGGAGAAGAGACAACAAACAAGGGTGAGATGCACCAGAGTGTTGGGGAAAGCATAAAGATTAGGGTATCACTGTTCCTGGGAAGCGTCAATAGAGAGTCATAAGATAAATACCCATCGGCTCCCACTTAAAGCCCATATAATGGAAGGGTGGCTAAACCCTGCTGGTGATGAAGGGTCTTTTTTAAAGGGTGGAAAATGTGAGAGTTTTGAGAGGTTGAGTAGTGAAGAAAAAAAAAGCCTGGGCACTGTGTTAACGCATCAGAGATAGGATAGACATTGCTGACAGGTCTGCGAGTGTCAGAAAGGCGGTGTGTGAACTGCATAGCGCAACGTGAATCATGCTCTCCAGCCGCTACAAGATCTCATTCCACAACCACAAATCCTCCATCTTTCCCTCGTTATTGCTATTAGACCCGCTTTAGCAGAGCTCGCAGAACTCCGGTCGGCTAGCATGAAAGCTCTTCCCCATGGATGTGCTGAAACTTTAACTGCACACCAATCAACCTCATCTCTGCTTCTGGCAGCAAATCCCTCAGCTTCTGGATTTTTGGGGTGTGTAAGGTTGGTGAGATGTGGCAAATGTTAGCCCATGAGGGAAAAAGTTTGGTTTTGCTTGAGTCACAGACTGTGTACATTTTTCCTTTTTTTTTTTTTTTTAGATTTTGTCATACTTTTTGTTTTTGGATTAAAATATCCATTAATTTTATAAATATTTAATAATTTATTGTTTAAATTTAGATCCACTTGTAGGTGTCAAAGCCACTTTAGCTATAATTAATATTAACTACTAATACAACTATTTTATATAAAACATATATGAAAAAATCTGTTTGAATTCAAGTTAGTATTTCCTAATTAATTTCTTTAACTTTTTCCTGATATTGTTTTAGCTCATAAAAACAAAATTCTAACAGAGAAATTTTAAATATAAAAAAAAAATGTATAGCTTACACAGCTTATGTATCAATCAGTGTTGATTTAGTATCTTTCATACATACAAAAATAGCCATTAATATCATAACATCTATAAGCGGGTGTTATTATGTACACTCAATGGCCACTTTATTAGGCATGCTCTACTAGTACTGGGTTGGACTCCCTTTTGCCTACAGAACTGCCTTAATCCTTGTGACATAGATTCAACAAGGTATTGGAAATATTACTCAGAGATTTTGGTCCATATTGACATGATACCATCATGCAGTTACGGTGCTCTATTGGATTCAGTCTGGTGACTGTCGAGGCCATTTGAGTATAGTGAACTAATTTCCTGTTAAAGAATCCAGTCTGAGATGATTCGCGCATTATGACATGGCACATTATCCTGCTGGAAGTAGCCACCAGACAAAGCAACAATACTCAGATAGGCTGTGGAGTTGTGGAGTATGATGCTCAATTGGTACTAATACCACCACCAGCCTGAAATATTGATACAAGGCAGGATGGATTCAAGCTTTCGTGCTGTTGACACCAATTTCTGACCCTACCATCCTAATGTCACAGCAGAAATCATGACTTATCAGCCCAGGAAACTTTTTCCAATCTTCTATTAACCAATTTGGGTGAGGCTCTGCAAATTGTAGCCTAAATTAAGCTGAGAGGAGAGGCACCCGGTGTGGTCTTCTACTGCTGTAGCCCATTTGCCTCAAAGTTGGACGTGTTGTGCATTCAAAGATGCTCTTCTGCATACCCCGTTTTAAACAAGTGGTTATTTGAGTTACTGTTGCCTTTCTATCAGCTGGAACCAGTCTGGCCATTCTCCTCTGACCTCTGGAATAAACAATGCATTTGCGCCCACAGAACTGCCGCTCACTGGATATTTTCTCTGATTCTGACCATTATCTCTAAACCCAAGAGATTGTTGTGCGTGGAAATCCCAGTAGATCAGCAGTTTCTGAAATACTCAGACCAGCCCATCTGGCACCAACAACCATGCCACGTTCAAAATCACCTTTATTCTCCATTCTGATGCTCGGTTTGAACTGCAGCAGATCGTCTTGACCATGTCTACATGCAGAAATGCATCGATTTGCTACCATGTAATAGGCTGATTAGAAAATTTACATTAACCAGCAGTTGGACAGGTGTACCTAATAAAGTGGTCATCAAGTGTTTAAACTATTACAGTATTTTTTAAATATTTTAAAGTAGTTTTAATATGTTTTCTGTTTTCTATTTGAATTTTATTTTAGACGTTTTGTTGTGATTTTTATTTTTTTAGTAGTTTTAAAGACCTCTTTATGTATTATTTATTTCAGTTTTAGTATTTCCTACTTCATTTAGTACTTCACTACTAGTGTTATATACTTTAATATTAATTACACAATAATTTAATTCAACAATTAACAATAAATGTAACAATAACTTTTTTTTAAATATGAAAAGTTATTTTTTTATAAATAAATACATGTAGAAAAATGTTTGAAACAGTAGTTATAAAAAGACCCTTTTCAGGTCACCATCAATATCACCAAGATTGCTCAATTTTTGCCAGATGGTGCACTTTACACATATAACAGTGTAACAGGTTCTTGGTTTTGTTGTACTGACCGACATCCTGCAATTGCCAGCTTTGTCTCACAAGCAAATCTCACATCAAAGTGCGCTGATGACTGTCATGGTTGTGTGTTTGAACTACTGAAGCGTGTGTGTGTGTGTGTTTGAACAGAGGGCCTGTGTGTGGCTCTCTGCGCACCCTCTGTCGGCCTTCTGCCCCTGGCTGGCTGTTTGTGTTCATATGTCAGGAGTCACTTACAAATGATGCATTGGTGTTAATGGACAACTTCCTGTTTAAATAAATACAGATGAAAGGCTTATTCAGTGCACATATTGCCTGAACCTCTCCAGCACAGCCACGTGTGACGGAGTGCTTGCCATTGCTCTACCGTTCTTTTATTGTCAACGGTTTGTTTATCTCTGGCATAAACAGAGAAATGCCCTTCAAAGGGCCGCCGGGTTGCATTACAGCAAAAAATGATGTTTTTCCAACACAGAGACTGGAAACGCCAACTGCCCCTGTGTGAACCAATTAAAACTCTGCATTCATTCACATGCATGAACAAAAAAAACAATGGAGAAGGTGTCTGTTTTCAGCGCCGCTCACCATGTAAAGGCCGAACAAGGCCCTCATGTTTCTGTTGTTAAGCTTCAGTGCCTGTGCGAAATACTTCCTGGCCAGCTCGAGGTTTTCCAGACCTCCCTGCGTGTATTTCACCTGCGGGAGACGGCGGAGGAAACAGAAAGGTGATGTTGTGTTTTAGGCACCCTTGAAGCTGACATGAGCTCTAAATAAACAGAACATGATCTAAATAAACAGGAAATGTCCAACACAAGCATGTAACATGATGGATGCAGCAAGTCCGAGAGTGCAGACTTGAAGGGAGTTTAGGTTTTCTGGACGCAAAAACCCAAAAATTGACCACATTAAAAGCAGAGATACGTCTAGATATGGATTAAATAAATTATCAGTTATATTATTATTATTATTATCTTCACAGAGTAAGGCCATGATGAAATTTATATCATAATTTCTACTCCCTTATCCACCACACCACATGAAAACATTATGCAATTCTGAGTGTGCCTAACACAGGTGAGTGGGCTTGACAAACCACCTGTAGACAACTTACTCTTTCATCTCTCTGACACTTTAACCGACATTTGCACTAGTTTGCACAAAACACTTTCTTACAATCACTCCAAGTTTTCTTCACACAAGTGAGTGGGCTTGTCAAACCACCTGTAGGTGGCTTACAAAGTCTCAATAAGGAAACATTGTTTACCTGTAAATGCAACGCAAATCTTGTTGCATTACTTGCTTTCTTCAACCTTAAAATACCTCTTTTGCACAATATCTTGCTCAATGTTGTTTTGCCTTATTTAAAAGTACTTGTATAGTCTTACGTTGTCTGTATAGTATAAATATCTCTCTATGTAGTTTATCTGTAAGTATTTATAATATGTGCATAGTTTTTAGTTAGTTTGACTAGATTACCGCTCCAAAATGTTAGTTATTAACAGGTCTAAAATGCCTACGAGACACAACATTTTGTTTCACTGTATGTCAACACAGAGAAATAACACAGAGTAGGGCTGGGCGATTTGGTGTAAATTAAAATCACGATTAATTGAACTTTTTAACTTGATTGTGATTAGTAAATGATTATTTTATTTACTTATTTTAGTTTTTTTGCCCTCATAGTTCACTGACAGGTTTTGTACAGTAAATATGTTCACATATTACAAGTGAGAGATTTCTGAATAAAGGGTGCTTTACTTGATTATAAAATACATGAAGGAAACACACACTAGCTACTATCTATGATTATTTATTGAACATTAACGTTGAACAACTGAAACTAAAACACAAATTGCCTGAAACAAACCTTTCTTATAGAACAGTGAAAAAAAAAACTTGCACTTTTGGAAACAAAATGAATTATTTTCAATGTCAGATCAATTGCAACTACATGCTGTGGACTACAAACCTCCAGCTGTTGCCAAGATTTGTAAATGCAGATATGGTGTAAACATCACTTTAATATCATTCAGTTCAGTTTAATTTAAACAATTAAAAGCATATTAGGCATTAAACAAAATCACAATCTCTTTAACAGTGCCCTCCTAGGCTTCATGGCACCAGGTAATTACCGCAGGGGACTTCCCTGCTTCAGCCTATGAAATGCGGTGAGTGATAAAACAATGCATTCATCTGTAGCACACCCTCATGTTGTCTGTTAATAGTGTTGTCCCGGTACTGAAGTTTTAAAAACATTCACTTCCCGCTAACATTTATGCACTGCTAGGCGCTTTCTTAAACACTACTGATTTGCCATAGTATTCACCAGTCCTCAACAGAAATGACTGTGATTGGCCGTGAAGGTCATCAGTTCACTGCTCTTCACAGAGTACAAACACAGATATACGGACACTGGAGCATTTAGAGCTGCAAAGATGCATCGTTTGCTCGTCTGTGTTTGCACTCGGTAAACATCAGTGAAGTGTGGTGAACTGATGACCTTCACAGCCAATCACAGTCATTTCTGTTGAGCACTGGTGAATACCATGGCAAATCAGCGGTGTCGATTTTTTTAAATTTCAGTACCGAAATTCAGAATCATGACAAGTCTAATTTAGTGAAAAAAATCAGTTCAATAACTTGAGATTGATAAATGGCATCCAAAACGTTTGTGTAGGAAAGAAAACGAAAGCTAACTAGTACCATTTCCCTTAACTTAGCTAAACATGAGGTCTAAAATCCTTTTTATTTCACTTTCCATTCAGAACAGATCTTCGGGTTACTCGGAAGGAGGTGAAATTATACATTTGTGTCGCTTTCTCTTCGCTGATAAGATATACAGCCAGTACTGAACATTCCTGTGTGACTCAGGTGATATTTCCAGGTTTCTTCCCACCGCAGCCTCGATTCCGCTTTTTAAATGGTGACCGTGTGAAATCAGTATATTTGGAGTTTGAATTTCCTCATTTTTAATTGTCATTTTATCACAATTAAATTAAAGAGAACATGGTTTCAAGATGAACAAAAAAAATGTACTGTACCTCTGCGTACTGTTCGCAATACAGGTGATTGTGTGGGTTTGTCATCATCAGCTCTTCAAGACAAAAAGCTGCTTTTGCATAACTGTGAGAATCAAACAAGAAAAGAGAGAGAGAGAAAAAAACTTTAATGGATATCACACATATACAAGAATACTTCTCCTGGTAGCTTTGTGGCTGATTATGCATAGCGCGGCTCAATCTCATTGACAGTTGGGAGATGGGACAGTCTGAGGTTTCTCGTTTATCAGCTTTTATAAGGGTTAATGGAAATCAGTGTATAAATGCCCATTTGGTCAAGGGATGAACAAATCATTGCAACAGAGGTGGCAATCCTGCCTTAGATTCAAAGATGAATGACAGTCTGCTCTGCCAATCTGTCCCTGGGTTCTTCATTGACATCTCAGTCTGTCCTGAGGTCATTTTAGAGAGCCGTTCCCAAATGAGATCACTGCTAAGCCACTGACCTCACACTAAATTGACAGTTTCAGACACTCTCTTCCTTATACAGCGGGGAAAATAAGTATTAAACACGTCATGTTTTTTTCCCTGGGAATAATATTTCTAAAGGAGCTGTTGACATGGAATTGAAGCAGATTTTGGTAAAAACCCAAACAATACAAACATACAAATAAAACAAAACAAATAATCTAAAAAATACTTGATATAAAAGTAACTTCATGAAATCTAAAACTCATTCATATCAGTGCCAAAAATTGGCAATTGCAGTTAAGATCCCAGTGCCAAATACAAAATTTCTACGCTATATAGCAAATTCTTTAATGCTTCCAAAGAATCTACAAATCTAAAAGACTGGCTAGAATTGATGACTTTCAGATGAATGTAACAGAAAATGGATGGAAAAAAGTTCAAGTGCAAACATTATCAATCAATACCTGTTTTAAACGAATCCAACACCTATTGGATTCGTTTATATATGTTATACATATATAACATCGGAATTTTAAATAAATTTAATAGAAATATTTTGGATATTTGTGAAAAATGTTTGACTTACAAGGGAACACTATTACATTGTGTTTGGCAATGTGAGCGCTTGCAGTCTTTTTGGAAAGAATTAATAGGTGTAATCTTTAAAACTAGTTTGTTTTCTTGGTCTTTCTCCACCTGCCTAATATCTGAAGACAAGAACAGAAGTTTATAAACCTGTGTCTATTATTGTATGCGAAGCAGCTGATTGCCATTTACTGGAAAAGTATTCATTATCACTCTGGATTAAGAAAATGTCTTCTTGTATAGCAATGGAAAGACGGGCTAAAAAGATGCACATAATTTACAGGATTTGGGACTTCTTTTCTAATTTTTTTTTTTTTTATAAGAATGGACTGACCGTTTAGTAATTTCAAACAATGTGACTGTGTTAATATGTGCACTGTGCTTGTTATGACTAACTTTAATATATTTTTTACTTTCATTGAAATGTATGTGTTGAACTGTCATTGTCTTAATGTTTTTTTTTTGCAAAATTGAATTATTATTATTTTATTTTTTATGACTGTGTTGGGATGGGTTGGGAAGTGTTCTTTAAGTGGTATTTGATTACTAATACAGTATGTATGTATCACATTTTTCTGAAATAATAAAAGTATTAAAAATAAAATAATAAAATAAATTAAAGGGCTTTTTTGGTGATGGTAGCTTAAAGACACCTCTTTTTTCATAGACTTCAACAGAGTGCAAAAATCTTGATGGGTCTCGTCAATCAAATCAAGTCAGGTGATTGGCTGGGCCATTCTACAGCTTGATTTTCTTTCTCTGAAAGCATTTGAGAGTTTTCTTGGCTGTGTTTTGGATCATTGGCTTGCTGAAATGTCTACCCTGGTTTCATCTTCATCATGCTGACTATGTAGATGTTGGACTGAAGCAGTTAATATTCATTTACAATAACAAAGGGCGGAGGATTGCTGAAGAACTACTGCAAGATTTCAGCTGCTGTCTGGGCTTTCACTGCCTTTCTACGCCTGCCTTTCTTCATGTGTTTAATATTTTTTCAATTTATTATGCATAACTTAATTTTGTAAACTAAATATATTTGTTTTCTTTGCATATATGGATTTCTTTGGTTGTTACCAACATCTGGGGACAATTTCAAGTCAACTGTACCTTTAGAAATGTTTTCTGACAAAAAGGGTGACGTGTTCACTATTTTTTAACCGCGCTGTTAGTATTCAACCGTCACCTAGACATTTCCTTATCGAAAAAACTAAACAATTTCAAAAAGAACTGCAGGTCTATTATGACAAAGCCACAAGACACACAAATTAGTGTCCGAATGGGTCCAAAATCTGTGGACTGGGTTGAAAAGCTCATTACCGCCTCGATACTCAAAACCGCACAGCTTTTTAGGCTACTGTTAGCAAGCTTTCCCTGCGAGGTCCACACAGAGGCCCGCATTGTACGTGCTCGTGCACACATAACAGTTTATCACAACACATCAAATTGTGAAACAGAACTGGAACTCTTCCAAATCGAGTTGAGGATGTTAATCTTACTGCTAGCGCCTGGCAGGAAAAAAAAACCTCATTGACGCAAACAAGGTAGAAAAACAGCATTGCTGACTGCATCAGATGATGAGCCTATCGAGCTGTTTAGGAAATGTTGGATCGGCTTTGAATACAAAGCAAGGAGAATGAGAGCAAGAGAACAACACAGACTGTCAAAGAGGTTGCAGGAGTGAGCCAGTGAGATCAGGCCACTCAGAAGGTTGAAGGCTGCTTGCAATTACCATTTCCTCACTGTAAAGACTTTCAGATGTGTTTCAGCCATGGCGTAAACTGCAGCAGAGCAATGCAACGAGTGAGAGAGAGAGAGAGAGCGATAGACAGATGGAGACACATAGGGAAAGAAAGGCAGGCATCAACCCACATTACTGCTGATCTCAACACCCAATACCTGAGCGTTCAGCATACATGGCCAACTCAATCAGTCCTCCACTTATAAAGCATGTAAGACATTAAATGGTAATTGTGCAAAAAGTTATATTCCCAATTAGGGTTAATTGTGAAGTAAAAGTTCAAAAAAGGGAATTACTGAGTAGATAAAGTCAAACTGTAACGTTTGAGTAGAGAAAGTTGATTCAGTTATATAAATTCCAATTTTGAGGTTAAGTCAAATTGAGAGAGAGATATCTTTTGAGATATTAAGGCAAATTGTGAAATATATATTCAAATTATGAGACAAAGTGAGACAGTGACATTTTCAGACAGAAAAAACATTAAATATAAAGTCAGATTGTGTCTTGTCACATTTTGAGAATGTCAGTTGAATGTAAGTTTAAGGCACAATGTGAAATACGGTCACTTTTTTATTAATTTTTTTTTGAAAATTTACAATTCTGACAAATAGTTTATTCTCAAATAAATATTTCACATTCATCCCCTGATGAACTTATAAACCTAAAACTAGGGATAAGTTTGAATGACCATCTAGTCATCCAACGACTATCTAGTCAACTAATGATGTTGTTTGATACCTCTTTCTTCTATCGAGCTTCAACCAGCTGGTTTTGAATGAATCGCCTCTGAATATTGGTATGAAATTACTAATTATGTCCAATAATTATGCATATAACTGACCACACCTAATAAACAATTAATTATTTCTTAGTCACAAATTTTAAATGTGTCAAAAAAAGCTAAATATAGCTGTATATACTTTTTATTTAACAAAACATATGCACAGTGATCTGTCCTAGCTAAAGGTCCCAGATCACCAGTTAACTGCACATAAATGGGAAGCTAATCAGTTAATCTCCCATTAAAGCAATGTTATTGTAAAAAAAAAAAAAAAGATAATTAAACCATATTAACCCAAAAGAAAGCAGGTAAAAAAAAACATACCGTGTGATATAGGGGTGTCACGATTTAGATTTTTAATCGAAATCGATCGAAATTTATGCTCAATTTCGATTATCGAATCAAAAAATAGAATCGTCGATGCTGCCACGCCCCCATGTCACGTCAGCTTGGCTTGCCAAGCGGGAAAAAAACAGGCTTGTTGAAGTGTTTGTTTAACTGCAGAAGCAGGAGACCCGTCGACAGAAATTAAACACTCTCCTCTTTCAATGAAGTCGCCGGTGTGTAAGCGTTTTGGATTTCCAGTGAGTTATGTTGACAACGTTCGTGTTGTCGACAAAAAAAACACAGTTTTGCAAGCTCTGCTATGTACGTATTACGTTCGGTTCGTCCAATAGACAACACCGGCATCGCGATCCTCCGCCCGCCCCCGTTGCAAATACGCTCGCGAAAAGTACACACTCAGGCCCTGTTTACACTGTCTTTGTTTTTAAATGGCATTTTAGAACGACAACGATTTGACATACACAGTGGCGTGTAGCATTTCTGAGCAGCCCTCCTTCCTCTCTACCTCTGAAAATGCACATCACGTGACCACACAGACGCACACACAGCCATGGGCTCGAGACAGCAGGTCCAGGCAGTCAGAGGATCAGTAGACTGCTTCAATCTTTCACTCACTTGTACTTAGTCATTTTAGCGAACACCTCAGATACTGTTGGCTGGTTCCTGTTGGTTGTGCCTCTTTTTTACCGACGCCATTATAACGACACAGATCACTGCCTATTCACGAGTCCCGCAGAAAAAGTGATTGACAGGTGGTAATTATGTGTGTATCTTGCCTTTATTCATTTACTGTATGATTTGTTTATGGGTAAAACAAAGACCACGCAGGTCAGGTAGTTTAAACGATAGGCTACAAATAATGAATTGGTCATTAATTAATTAATTATTCATAATCAAAAATCGAATCGTGCCTTTAGAATCGAAAATGTAATCGAATCGAGAATTTGGAGAATTGTGACACCCTTAGTGTCTGGAAATCATGAAAGACTGTGGGTGCATGTTCATCTTTTTGTCTAGTCTATTTGAAAGTGAACCAATCACATCAATTGTGTTTCTAGACACAGTTGCATCACGCAAGGAAATGGGAGCGCGCGTGCATTTTAAACAGTCGCGCGAGTGATCATCCTCTCATTCTGTATTTATCTGCTTTCCATTGCTCCCGCAAACAATTATTTTTGTCAGTCATGCTTCTCAATTCTAAGATCGACTTTGCATGCATATTGGACCATCCTTATTGTCGAACCTTGCTTTTAAGAATTATTGTCCAGAAAAATTATTTTCAACCAGCCAAAGTGGCTAGTGGAAGTGTCTGTCTTACCTGCCACCGCTAAAAGCTACCTGCATTTGGCAGGTTGGCGGGTGTTAATGTCAAGCCCTGATCATAAGTAATAAGTAAAATTTTGTGTCGACCAAATCAACAAGTGGACCAGTTACTTTTCAAGTGTGTGTGTGTGTGTGTGTGTGTGTGTGTGTGTGTGTGTGTGTGTGTGTGTGTGCGTGTGTGTGTCATGAACAAACACCAAAATTAATTCTGATTGGATATTTTACAAAAAACACCCCTCAATCACATTCTTGTCTTGTTATTATTAGTTGAAAAATTTTAGTCTATTTTTATTATATTTGTCATCATCATCACTTAATTTTTATATAGTTTTTTCTCATTTTTCAGCAGTAGAAACTTGTTCCTCATGAAAATTTATCAACAAAATTAACACTTCAAGAGATTGCTGTAGATATAACATTACATTTAGCATACTACCTAATTTGAGCTGGTTTAAGCTTTGTGTCGTCATTGGGAAAACAATCTGCTCTCTCTGAGTTCTTTCATTTGAGCAGTTGATCACTCACAGAACTTTTCACTCTCTTTAATGGGATTGCACTTTCGCACTAATTTGCCCCTTTTTGTCAATCTGGTCCTTAAAGAGGTAGTTCAGTCAGAAATTAAAATGTACTCACTATTTACTCACCCTCAAGTGGTTCCAAACCCTTATGACTTTCTTTTTTCTGTTGAACACAAATGAGATATCGTGAAGATAACAAATACTATGGAAGTTTTCAAAATATTTCACATTGTGTTCAACAGAACGAAGAAACTCAAAGCGGTGGGTAAAGTATGACAGAATATTCATTTTTAGGCAAACTCTCCATTTAAATGTAGATAGTCACTCGTCATGGCTGTGCAATCATCTGTTTGGGTGGTGTTTGTTTCTCTTCATCTTATTTTGGCTGGTTGGGAGCATGGGTGCCACCTCATTCTCTTGGGAATTTTCTTTTTCCCCCATTTCTCTCGTTGTTTCACAGTGTGGAAGAAAAATGTGATAATGCAGGCTTTGCCGGAAGAGGAGGGGAAGGAAAAAGCAAGTCTGTGACCAGAAATAAAGAAGAGAAAGAAAAAGGGGAAGAAAGAAATAGAGAGACACTGACACGCCTATAGATAGGAGGTTGTCAGAGAATGGCGTGATATTAGAAAAGTTGGGCTAAGCGGACAGATAATCCTCTCACCCCTGGATTTCCTCTGTCTGCTACAGCAATAAAGCCCTTTACACAAAAACCGTGAGGTATCTAATAAGTGGTGCTCTTACCGAGCGCCTGCATTCCTCCGACCGGGACAACCATCTTCTTTCTCTCTCACACACACAAACAGACGCACACTAACACCCCGTCGCGAACAATAAGACCAAAAACAATTAAAGGAGGATGGAGGAGAAGAGACATAAAGTAAGTTTCCTACAATCCTGATGCCTGGCAGAAAGTAACCCCTGGCAAAAGAGATATCAGCAGGGGAGCGCAGTCTTATCCCACGAGTTGGAGAAGGGGGTTTAAGGAACAAATCCTATTATGGCCCTACTCCATGGGACAAACAGACACTGAGCTTTAAGCAGGGCCCCTGGCTGAGACTGGCATTTCACTGTCTTTTACTCCAGAGGGTCTCACAGCTCTGCAGTGATCGCCGCACATCCCACCGAAGGTCCTGAGAATGACCTGTGAGACGGTGGCAAATGTGACCTCATAACCCTCGTAAACATCGCATTCTGCGCAGACAACTTCTGGAAATTTCACTGACACCCTGGTGACTGATAAATCGATTTAAGAGGGCTTTTTTTCCTGATGAGAAAAAATAATAGCTTAAAGGATGAGCTGCACTATAGACAGCTTTTCCTATTTGTCCTATGTGAAAGATGCATGATTTTTGCATCTGATGATTTTTTTACATTAAAGATGAATGAACTGACCTCCTAACTCTTCTGAAGTTGAAACAGGGATACTTTAATGTCTAAAAAATATAAATGATGAAAACATGGCACCTTTTACAAGGTATATGCATGAATCCTAAGGATAATTTTAATACCCTTTTAAGACTTTTTAAAGATCTTCTCAGAATATTTTAAGACCTCGTCGCCACTTCAAGTTCTAATCAGTATCAAACCTTTAGCTTAATACACAGTTATAACTTAACTTATTTAACTTAATAAACAGTTGTAGTTAAACAGATCAATGGAGCACAACTATCCAACTCAGATAAGCTCAGAAAAAAGAAAGCTTGAAAGAATAAATTACGTGGTTATTTTCAGCGCCAGGCTTTAGCAACTTTTAGACTCGTATTCCTCCAACCAGGAGTACGCAAACTTACAATTTCGCTCTATGGTTTTGCTACATGTGGAGAGCACCACATCTCTTTCCCGAGTTTTTCGAAAATTTTGTGACATCACCTGGATGGAGGAGCTTGGCCAGATGCACCCCGGCCCAAACTAATTTAATGGATCGAGCATGTCGTTGTTAATATTAGAAGGAAAAAATATATATTCATGCTTTTTTGGAGTCAAACACTTTCACAATGCTTGAACTAAATTTAAGACCTTGTAAAAACATGATTAAGACTATTTAATATATTTTAGGGCATTAATTATCTCATAATTAATTTATAGACTTTTAATACTTTAAGACCCCGTGGACACCCTGTTTTTGACATTTTATGCCTAAATATTTTTACTGAACAATACCATTATAAATCATTAATACAGAGACATAGATATTCAAGTGTTTTCTTCAGCGAGATTACTATTTTATAACTGATCATGACAAATATAAAAATGTTTCTGTTACACTTAACAACAAGGTTTAATTAATTAACTTTTAATTAACTAAATGAGTTAACATACAATTAAAATATCTTAATGTTAATCCAAATATTGATTCCTTTTTAAGACCAAAAGCTGCATTTGACAACATTAAAACTATCAACAGTTTCTATAAACTGTTACTATAAATTGTTCATTGTAGTTATATGCTTTAGTTTGCGTTAGTTAAAGGTGCTGTATATAAGTTTCTGACTCTTCTAAAGCATAAAAATACCATCATATGTTTGCAGGTATTTAAGAAACATGTCAAGTGAACATTCTTGTTTATCTGAAAAACATTCAGGTTATTAAGTAGCAAGTAATATAAATATTATGACTGTAAACATTAGGTGAGCAGGTTACATTGTAAACCCATGTCCTAACAACACGCTACTTGACGAAATTTGCAATTATAAGCAATTTGGCTGACCAGATGAAACACCGCGGAACTTTAAAAACAGGCATTCAGAATAGTACATGTGCTGCTGATGATGTGACAATAAAAGTGATTTGATTTGATATATCAATTCGAGGCGTTGGTTGGAACAGAAATTCCTTTTAATGTGGAAAACATTCCTTCTATCGCATGCAGTTGCTTTTATATACAACACGTCGTAAATCATCCTTTAGACTCGATCGTCAAACTTGATCCTGTTGGTCCTCAATCTGACAACCTACACTTGCATTTGTTTTGATCCAGAAGTGCATTACCTAGTTCAATCACTGGCTGTCAAAGAATATAGCCTCTTCATACTAATTCTTTAAATAAATCCTTCGGAGCTCACTAAAAGCCACCACACTGGATTTTACAGAAATCTGTTCCTATTTCTGCCATAAAAAAGTTTTTAAAAAATTCAAAAAGTGACTGGTTTATGATCTGTGGCTTTTGTATTGGGTCAGACTGACCCCAGACAGTTTTATTAACCCCCGTTCTATCAAATTGCATGTTTAGAAAGAAAGAAAAAGAAAAAGGGTAAGAATTACTCATGCTCATTGATGTAGAGTTCGGACAGCTCATGCCAGGCTTCCTGGTCTCCCACAAACCTGCAACACACAGCAGTGGTAGTTAGTTCATCAGAAAGGCCACTGTGGACAAAAGGGGGGTTAGGGAAAGGCTTGGGGGCCAATGCAATCAAATGCAAAACCCCTTTTAATTAAAAAGTGGAGAGGAAGGGAACAGTAAGGGGGGTCTAAATCCTCTAGTAAAACACTCACTGCTCCAGATATTCGTTGAGTTCGCGGATGGCCTCGCTGCTTTTGCCCTGCGCTCGGAGGATGCAGATCTTGCGCTTCCTCGCTGCCTGTTGGGACATCAACAGAGGATTAGGGCTTTAGTGTTTCAAGTGTTTGTTAGCAACAGAAAAGAGCAAAGAGTGAAAGAAAGAGGGATGTGTAAATGATCGCAGTATTGTAAGAGCTGAAGGAATCTCCACAATCCCCTGGGACTTTGGAGACTACGGGATGGAAGAAGAACTACAGCCAAAGCTAAAGAGACCCGAGTCTACAGTTTTTATTTTACAGTACTGCAACTGTAATTTAAGTCACACTTTATTTTAAAGGTGCAATTATTGCTATTTACACTTCATTAACTAAAACGTTTAGCTCAACCAACTAACTTGCTTATTAATAGTTAATAAGGCAGTAGTTGGGTGGGCAGAACTAGGGATGTAGAATAAGTACTAAGTAGGTACTAAGTACTAGTGAACAGCCATCTTTTTAAAAGGGAGGTACTAAACCAGCAGTTAATAGTGGGAATTGGTTCTTAAACTAAAGCGTTACCATAATTTAATTGAACTGTTAAATGTTTCAACCCAATATCTTTTAAATTCCCCTGAGACTTTAGCTGCTAATAATTGACACAGATCACAGAAGTGGCAAAAAGTGTTTTGCTGTTTTGCTGTATTTACAATGACAAAGATAAGAAAAAAAAGAATGTTTAATCACCCAAAGTATATTTAAAAATGCGTAAAATAAATGCAAAAGAAACAAATAAGCAAATAGAAACAAGTCTTAGGAAAGGAAATTAAGCGGTGCCAAATCAAAGAAAATAACAGATTAAACAACTAAACCCTCCCCATCTCTAAATAACTGAAGAGAAAGCTGAAAATAGAAGAAAAAACATCTTTGGCATCACACACCCCTCACTAAAACTAAGCTCGCTAGAGAAAACATACAGAGGGTAGCACCCGCATCTAACCTAATGGTTTAACAGAGAATCATCTATGTGAATGAAATACATACAGTGGTCAGCATACGAGTACACCCCATTTTTAAAACGAATATTTGTGTCCATTTCTCAGAGAATATGAGTAATATTTATTGGTGCATTTGAAAAAAACTGATTTATTAAACAGATATATTTATTCAAATAATATTTTAGGAACAGAACATAACTGGAAATGGAAAGATAATACATTTAAATTCATGCAAAATATTGCAAAAAACAAAAAAAAAAAAAACAAAAGAAAAAAAAACAAAAGAAAAAAATCTACCACATTTCAACAAAATTGTACATATTTTTTGTTTCTACTGATTTTTGTTATTTTTCAAAACTTTATTCAATATATTTCCCTAACATATAAATTTTGGCTACTAATTTTGGAACCATCATCTCCAGTTATTTTGTTAGATAAGCTCCAGATTTGGCTTCAGTACCGACTAAACTAATGTATATGCACAAATATAATATTGTAAAGCATCCTATAGAAAATATTAATTTGAATGAGACATTTGTGGTGGGTGTACTCATATATGCTGGGCAACAATTTGTAGTGCAAGCTCTGTGATTGGTCGGTAGTTAGCGCTGCCGTGCGAAACTGTTGAAGCGAGTGTTTACAAGTGTCGAGTCCTGTGAATGAGCTCCAGATGAAAAGTTTTGTTTAGTGTTTACCATATTATTAAAGTTGTTGCATGTCCGCCGATTCCTGGCTCAACATGAGCGAGTTTGAGCCACTTGTACATTACGAGAGTATTCAGAAAAAAAAGAAAAAAAACACCAGCAAAGAAACTTGACACGGAGGAACATAAAAATCTATTGCCAGCTGGAGTTTCAGAAGTGTTATTGCAGAGCAACACAAACAGCATGCAGAAGTATAATTGCACAGCTACATGCAAGGTATGTGTAGTGGTCATGCCAATCACTCGACACAGAAGTATAAACCAGGCTTTACTTTCACTTTCCTTTTAGTAGAATTAAGCAGTTTTAATTTAGACGTTTAGAATAGACGGACAACTCAAAAAATTAAGCCAACCAGAAAACAGGTTAAACACACAAGTGTCTACATACTAAGGAACATTTTTATATGGATGCTTCCTTTTTTTAAACGGATGTCTTTTTTTTAAAACAGATCCACAATGCCACACTTAAAACAATTATCCACATTTATTACAGTATTTATGTTAGTTAGTGAAAATATAGTTGTTCATTAAAAACTTACTCAACTTTCAGTGCAATTACTAATGTTGGCGAGCATGAATTTGAATGTTAAAAATGTATTAGTAAATGTTGAACTTTGATTAATAAATGCTCTACAAGTATTGTTCATAATTTGTTCATGTTAGTAAATACATTGGAATATTCCGAAATACATCATCATAGAGGTGAATCAAATACTGTTAGTTACTGGGCAGAAGTGGCAGCTGATTCTTTCTTTCCTCCCCTGAGGCAGTGTAATAATAAACAGTTTTGCACCAGATTGTCCAATGCGACGTTTCCTTGAAAGCATATTATTACTGCGTACAAGTCGTAAGTAAAATAGCAGCAGATAGCAAAAAGTAATGTCTTTATCAGATTATAAGGCTTGTGGATTCTGGCAGACGAGCTTCAGCGAGGATGCCGCTCGCATAAGGAAGAGCAAGCAAAGAGCCATTCCAAGTGGTGAAAATAACACACTGCCAAAGAGCCGTGGGCCATAAGCATTCGTAGAAACTTACGGAGCCTGACTTGCATCAGCCACAAATAACGTCCGCCTTGTTCCGATGTAAAAGTGACCTTCAGGCGGATTAGAATCCCATCAATCTGAATCAGAAAGTATTACGCCAGGTTCGACGACTTTTCCAGGAGCGGCTCTTTTTTTCCAATTTGCTGGTGAAAGGAGAGCAAAGAGCAGCAGCTTTGCCGTTCGAAGTGCCCCAGATATTATTTATGAACTGGCACTTGACAGAGTGGGTCTTCCCTATTACCACAGCATGGACCAAACTCCATCAAGCCGGGCATGAGTCACGTCTGAAAGGCCATAAATCTGGAACGGCTATGATACCACCGCCACTCCAAATCCACTTATCCATCAAGCAGGCGGCCAGACGAACCTGCTTCACTGGCTGCTCGAGCGGAGGAGTTGATGAACTGCCAAACCCCTACTGTACGCAAGTCTGATAGTACTTACTGGATCAGCGGAAGACATGGTTTCACATTACCGGGCTGCAGATGACAGGTGAAATAAGGCTATAGCTACAACCTCAAGCTGTTTGGATTACTACGCCAGTTCCGTATCGCTATATAACTTCATCAACCAAAAGTATTTAAAGAAATGATGAAATGGAATCAGACAGCAATTCCAAATAGTTTGGGCTATCAAATTTTATTGTTAATGTTCGCTTTCTGCCAACCAGCCAATTTCTTTGTACTCCATACTGAACGAGACGGAAGACTGTATGTAACCGCAGGTTATTTACTCGGCCCCCATATCTGTCTTTTGTTTCCTCTTTGCGCACTTGGCAAAGATTCTAACATACAGAGGCTGGTAGACCAGAGAGTCTTATGAAACTTTATTAAACAATGAGCTATTCCAAACCATTTCAGATGCTTTATTTCTTTCCCTCCCTCTGCCGTCTCTCTTTCGACGAGATCCAGGAAAGGCCAGCATCTCATTTTCATTCTCTTCGTGATTCTTTCTTCTTGAGCATTTCTGAGTGGCTCTCACCGTGAAGGACCTGGCTGCCTCCATCAACCCCTGGCTCCGCTTTCAGACTGCCGTTGAGAGCCCACCCCCAGGGATTTCAAAGGCAACCGTCGTTCCCACAGGGTGAAGAGGGGTTGACTCAGTGCTGCGGTGTACTGACACGTCCTGGCTTCAAATTTATCCTTAAATAAGTATAACCAGCTATTGCTTTCAACATACGCAGACCCAATCTGCAGTTTCAGGAATAGCACGAGACAAAAATATCAATAGTTCATCAATCAGTTCTAACATCCGTTAAAATGCTAAGAATAACAGCTATTTCAGGGCTCGACAATAAGGACTGCCTGATGGCCGAGGTCAGCATGTGAGATGCTTGGGACAGTAGACAGGATCGTTACTGCCCCATCTTGTCACTAAATTTTAATTTGGCTGTGACTGCTTGTCAATTACAAAGTCTTAGGGTGCTTTCTCCCGTCTCGTTTGCCCAGTTAGCGCGGTTTGTTTGGCATATGTGAATCCCACAATCGTGCTTGGATCCGCGCCAAATCAACCGGTCCGAGATCGCCTGAATCAGGTGGTCTCGGCTCAGTTGAAACAAACTTTAGAGGGGTTTGATTGTAGTGAAAAAGCAAAATGATTCAATGAACCAGGCTATATCACAGCGTATTATGGTTAAGTATTAGCCATATATATATGAGAGATTATAATAGGGCGGGATGTCATACCTACCAGTAAATGTGCATTTCATGTTCAATTCAAAAGTAAATGCATGCTGAAATATTACAGTGCTGTCCGTTAAAAAAATTGACAGAAATTATCATCTGATATTTATTCTACATTTTAATCTTATATCATTTTGTATTAGGCCTACTGTTTTGTGCATATCTGCACTGACGCTGTTTGTATACATTTACATTAGGCTTTTAAAAAAAAATTTCAAAATATGTAGCTAAGAAATAGCTATTAAATTCTTTTTTTGGTGGGGTGAGTGAAAATTTCAGCAGGGCAAGTAAAAATCAGGTCAGTAGAAAACATCCTTAGCATTGAACCCTGCATTTGCAAAAAAAAAAAAAACTTTTTCTAAAAAGTTTGTTGAAATATGTTAAATCATCCAAATTTTCCAAATGACACAGTATAAAAAGGAAGTTCAGATAAAAATAATCATGCAATCATTATTTACTTATCGTTGTGTCATTATTTCAAGGAAGGTTTTAACTGTGTTTGTTTGTGCAATTAAAAAAAAAAAAAAAACGCGAAAACCAAAAAAAAAAAAAAAAAAAAAACGAAATATATAATATCTTTGTTTTATATTCCATAAAAAAAAGAAACATCCTTCATCCAAATCTGTTTGACCTTTGAAAACTCCATCTTGTTCTGCACTGTAATTGCGTGTAATTCTAGGGGTCAACCTCAGGAGGATTCTCATTGACCTCAATTGCTTTCACAAGCACAACCATGTTTATCCTGCTGAATTACAGGCTGGGTGAAAGTGCTGAAAGTCAGTGAATTGTGTAAGCCTGCTGTGTCAATCTGTGTTAAAATAAACAGCTTGTTAGCATTACCTTTAAGTGTTCAAAAAATAGGCAGTGTGTTAGCAAAGGAAGACCACTTCAAAGATGAATAAACTGATGATAGATAGAGGCACAGACAGATAGATAAAACAAACTACAGAAAGAAAAAAAATAGAACAGAGAGACTGAACGAACGAATGAAAGAATGAACAAACACACGAAATGATAGAATGACAGAAGCAGTAGACAAAGACACACAAAAATAATAACAAGTAGATCGACACAGGTACAACAGTTAGACATAAATCTAATCAATATAATTATAAAAAGACTAAATGAATAATAAATAGAACATAGAACAATACATAGAACGACAGACAGACAGACAGACAGACAGACAAATAGAACGACAGAACAACAGTAGATAGACAGATAAAACGAAAAAAAAAAACGAGATAGAATGACAGAACGACAAAACAAGATAGAATGACAGAACTACAGATAGAACGACAAAACAAGATGGAACAACAGATAGAATGACAAAACGGGATAGAACGACAGAACGACAAAACGAGATAGAACGGCAAAATGACAAAATCGAGATTGAACGCCAGAATGACAAAACGAGATGGAACAACAGAACAAGATGAAACGACAGAACAAGATGAAACGACAGATGAATGACAGACAGAATGACAGAACGGCAGACAGAACAACAGATAGAACGACAGATCGACAGAAAAAATGACAGATAGAATGACAGAACGACAAAACGAAATAGAACTACAGACAGAACGAGATAGAATGACAGATGGAATGACAAATACAATGACAGAACAACAGAGACAGACAGATAGAACAGCAGAAGAAAATGGACAGAACCATATAACAAAACAATGATATTAGATCTAAAAAAAAAAAAAAAAAAACAGAATGATAGAATAAACAGAACAAAACACAGACCAAACAACCGAACAAACAAACAAACAAATTAATAAACACAATTGATAGAATGACAGATACTAAGTAGATAGACAGAATGACAAACACAAAAGAATTACAGGTAAAATGTACGACAACTGGTAGATACCATTATATTGATATGATATAAATAAACATAGAACAACAAAATACTAGATAGAACAACTAACAAAACAATAATATCAGAAGAAACAATGATAAGGAGAGAATAATAGAATGATAGAATGACAGAATGATACATACAAAGAATGATGAACAAATTGGCATTCAGCCAGACACAAAAACAGAGAACAGCAGAACTATAGATAGAACAGTAGAAAAATAAAACAATACAACGATAGATAAAAAAGACAGATAGACTGAGCTTGGGATGGAGCTGTATTTGACCTACCATTGAATGTACTGAAGATCGATTGAAAGAAAGACAGATGTAGAGACAGACTGATAAAGCACACAGATTGATAAGAGCCAAGAAGAATTTCTCCAAATCATTGCTGTAGGTATTGGACCATAATGAGCAATGGAAGGGCTAGGAGTTCGAGCATTTTTTGGACACCACCATGGCAGAGAAACCTTGAGCAATTTTTGTTGATTCAACAATTTTGGTTAATGGGTACCACATCTATTCCACAGCCTATAATTACAACAGTTCAGTTTCCAATCTCAGCTCCGCATGCTGGGATGCCTCACAAGTCTCACAGTAGTCTCACAGTAGTCGCCAATTTTCCGCCATTTTCTTGGATCATGCCCTCATCCCATTCCACTGAACATGTTAAAAAGCACAGCGTTTAGATAAGCCTCGCGTTTATAGACAGGTGACCTAAATGATGTCATCCCTCCCATACCACAACCTCTCGTTCCCCCCGCCTTGCTGCACCCAGCCAAAAGGGATTGAATTGTGGGAAAATGCAAGTCTGGTTGCCACTGCACAACAGCTCCATTTTCTTCCCAGATTTGACAGGAGGCGACTTGCGTTTGTAGATCAAGAAGCGGGTAAATCCCCTTCTAGGCCATCAGAAAAATCTGGGCTGAACCTACTTGTGTTAGGGTGGTTCAACATTTCCACAAGTGGGTGCTTCCTACCCAGCCTACCACGTCCTGTCAGTATCCATTCAGAATAAAGATAAGACATGGGAAGTCTTTTGTACATCAAAAACATGCCCTTGATGGCTACACCGATGGCCTGTTTTAACATCTAGAGCCACCTAATCAAGCTGATAAGTCCTGAGAGCGCAAAATCCCACAGCATGACATTTCACAAAGCTATCAAGCAGAGCTTTTAGAGTCTGTCAGCCCATTTCACTTCATTTCCCAGACTTCCTGGTGCACACACACACAAAAATGACGGCTGTCTGAGTGATCATTCGCAAATGCACATTTCCTTTTAGGAGATGATGGTTGCAGACGGTTTCTACGAGAGACTGATGAGGTAATGAGACGTGGTTGGACAGTATTTTCCAGTGATTTTTCTGCTGAACTGTGAGTGAATAGGCCATTTAATATTGGGTTAAACAACAGTTCATAAATACAATGCACATTTCTACTATTATGGGATTAAAAACAAAAGGTATGTGCATTAGACTGTAGATACTATATTTCTCAAATGATGTCTACCCTTTTTAATAATACGCTATCATATTTCTAGATAAAGTAATATGTATTAGTTTGATGGAACATTCGCAAAAGTCACGCTAATGCCCCATTCCTTCAGACGGATGGACAGACTGACAGATGGATGGATGGACAGTTAGATATTACTGTAGATTAAATGAAAGGTTGGTGGAACAATGCTTAGACAACAATGAATCGATAGAGCAAAGTATGGATGGACGGATGGATGAATGGAAATAAGAATGATGTACAACTTGGATGGATGTATGGATAGATGGATGGATGGATGGACTGATGGATGGATAAAAATAAGAATGGTGTATAACCTGAATGGATGGATGGAAATTAGAATGATGTCCAACTTAAATGGATGGATGGAAATTAGAATGATGTACAACTTGGATGGATGGACGGATGGAATAAGAATGATCTACAACTTGGATGGATGGATGGATGGATGGATGGATGGATGGATGGAATAAGAATGATGTACAACTTGGATGGATAGAAATAATGATGTACAACATGGATGGGTGGATGGATGGATGATGTACAACTTGGATGGATGGAAGGATAGAGGAAAATAAGAATGATGTACAATTTAGATGGATGGATGGATGAATGAATAAATGGAAAAAAGAATGATGCACAACTTGGATGAATGGACGGATGAAAATAAGAATGATGTATAATTTGGATGAATGAATAGAAATAAGAATGATGTACAACTTGGAAGGATGGACAATTAGATACTACAGTAGATGATTGGTGAAAAAATGCTTAGACACTGTAGATACAACAATGAATCAATAGAACAAAGGATGGATGGATAAATAAATAGATGGACGAACAGATAGAATGGATGGATGGGCGGACAAATGGATAGAACGGATGGATGAATGGATAGAACGGATGGATGGACGGATGGATGGACAGATGGGTGGACAGTTAGATACTATTAGAGATGAAATTGAGGATTGGTAGAACAATGCATAAACACTGCAGATACAACAATGAATCGATAGAACAAAGGATGGATAAATGAGCAGAAAAATAGACAGAACCATAAAACAAAACAATGACATTAGTATTAAAAACAGAATGATAGAAATAATAAATAGAACAAAAGACAAACCAAATGAACGAACATATAAACAAACAAATAAATAAACACAATTGATAGAATGACAGATACGAAGTAGACTTATGAAAAAGACACAAAAAGAATAACATGTAACTTACAATAGGTAGATAGATATCACATTGTTGTGACAGATAAATAGATAAATAGATATACAGACATAGAACAACAGAATACTAGATAGAACCATCTAACAAAATAATAATATTGGAACAAATAATGATCAAATAAAGAGAGAATAATAGAATGACAAATACACAGAATGATGGACAACTTGACTTACAGATTTTTCTGCTGAACTGTGCGTAAAAAGGGCATTTAAAATTGGGTTAAATAACAGTTCATAAATAAAATGAACATTTCTACTATCATGAGATTTAAAAAAAAAAAAAGGTATGTGCATTAGACTCCATGTAGATACTATATTTCTCAAATGATGTCTACCCTGTTTAATAACATGCTATCATATATCTAGATAAAGTAAAATGTACTAGTTTGATGGGGACATTCGCAAAAGTCACGCTAATGCCACATTCCTTCACAAAGTGTGTTTGGCTTGGATAACAGTAGGACACTGGAAAACAAATTTCCCCAAGGGGAAATTTGTTTCATATCTTTTGGATGTTAACAGAGGGGCAAAGCGATATGATTACTAGATTGCGAAGAATAATGTAACCGCACCAGTTTGAAGATATCCATTTTATGCCGATCTTCTCAACTTCCCATTTACACGCCGTTAAATGTGCTTGCAATTTAACCTTGATCATGGGAATAGGAAAGAGTGCCTCGGTTGAAATGCACAAAAAAACAAACAGAACAGCCCTCTCGCTTTCAGAGGGAGAAAGACGAATGGGAGCAGTTCGGTCCAACAGTAACAGATAGTTAAATAAATATCAAATGGTAATGATATAACAAATGCAGGGACGAGAGGACAGAGGACAGGGTGTTTTTGGCCACAAGATGAAGATGGTGATAGCTTAAAGCAATAGTTTAAAAATGAAAAACCAAAAAATGAAAATTCTGTCATTAATTATGCACTCGCTCCAAAACCGCTTGTCTGTTCGGTGGAACATAAAAAGTGCATTTTTGAAGAATATCCTGGCCTCCTTTTTTTTTTTTTAAAGTTACAAAACAGAACTGGAGCTGTCAAGCTCCAAGATGATAAAGAGCCCAATAAAGTGGCCCTATAGTCATAAAAGTGGCCCACAGGTCTTGCTCTCCATGGAAGGTTTACACCATGTTTCAAATTATGATGGAAGTGACATATCAGTAAGATTTCAGTAAAGCAAAATCAGAACTTTTGTTTATTTGTTTTTTTTCTATCATTTTATAAAAGGAGTGACCATATCAATATTAAAATGTAACCCCGCAAAAATGTAAGGCTAAAGTCATACAAAACAGATTTTTGCTTTGCCCAGGAGAACGGCACAAACCCCTTGCAATCAGGTTCTTTTTGATTCTGATTTAGGCCACTTGCATATACTTCTAAATCCACTACAGGCCAAGTGCCAAAAACTCATCATAAGAAACAAGCTAAGACAAGATAAATCCCAGGAACTCTGCAAGACTTTTCTTACGTGCAATTCTTAAAATCTATGCTTCAAAACATATTTTTCTTAAATCAAAAATGACAGTCTGCGGAGTTGTGTGATTGAATAAATGGCAATTCTTGCTAAGGACTTGTCATGAATTCAATGAAAAACCCTACAATAGTCATATTTTTCTGATGCCTGCAGATTATTGTAGTCAGCATAACAAGTATGCAAACTTTTTTTTTTAATTGTGGGGTTCACTGCTCAGCTTCACATTAATGCAATACTGTAAAAATGTTTAAAGCGCCTGTTTCAAGACTTCTCAACAATGAAAATGCTTATGAATGCTTAACACAGAAAAAGATTGTCATATTGGTTAGCTTATAATAAAACAATAAGCTCACTATCTGGCTCCTTTCCACATAGTTTCAAAACACAGATGTAAATAAAAGGGGGATTTTACTAAATTTTCTATGTAATAGGATGGATGGATGGATGGATGGATGGATGGATGGATGGATGGATGGATGGATGGATGGATGGATGGATGGATGGATGGATGGATGGATGGATGGATGGATGGAACGATCGATCGAACGACAGACAGACAGACAGACAGACAGACAGACAGATGGATAGATGGATAGATGGATAGATGGATAGATGGATAGATGGATAGATAGATAGATAGATAGATAGATAGATAGATAGATAGATAGATAGATAGATAGATAGATAGATAGATAGATAGATAGATGGATAGATGGATGGATGGATAGATAGATAGATGGATAGATGGATACATAGATAGATGATAGATTGATGGATAGAACGATAGATGGATAGAACGATCAAACGACAGACAGACAGACAGACAGACAGACAGACAGACAGACAGACAGACAGACAGACAGACAGACAGACAGACAGACAGACAGACAGACAGACAGATAGACAGATAGATAGATAGATAGATAGATAGATAGATAGATAGATAGATAGATAGATAGATAGATAAGATTTTCTGTAGTTTCTGAACGGTGAATTTAGTAAAGTCTCCTTTTTATTCATGTCTGTATGACAGTGCACTGCATGCAGTACTTCAGTGCAACCAGTTCACAGTTGGCCACATTTTTTAAATAATGTAAACAGCCCCCAAAATTTGATCTGATCAACTAATTAAATTGAGTATTAAAGCAATTAGCTGTAAATCCATTTATGTGGGAAAACAAGTAGTGAGAGAGAGAGAGAGGAAGAGATAGAGAGAGGAAGAGAGAGAGAGAGAGAGAGAGAGAGAGATATCAACAGGGGAGAGGGGGTCCACATGAGACGAGAGTTTATTGACTTTGCCAGGAAAGCCTCCATGTGTTCAAAACAGACAGACGGTGAGGTGTGGAATATGCGCACCAAGTCCAAGGAACAAGAGTATCCGCTTTATCGCACACACATTGCCAGTCCAGAGAGAATGTTTAAAACATCTGATCAAGACCATGTGCAAAGAAAGACAGTGCAAAAAAATAGTTTTTGCGTCTACCAGGAAGGGCCAAAACAAATAAGGTTGTAAAAACACTGTAAAACATTTATTTTTGTGTATGGCCATACAGTCCTTACGTAAGAATGAAGTGCAGGTACAATATATTTAAAGTAATAGTGGAAAAATATTGAAAAACATGGAGATGGATACTATTTAGACACTCCAAACAACTCCACTGAAACTCAATTAATATTCAGTGAATGGAAAACAGGCTTCATGCGTTATGTCAGGACAATACAAATCAATAGCAAACTGTACATTTCAGCTTTTAATACCAACGAGATTCTTAAATGATAAACTAAAGTCTGATCCACTTTAAACTTTAAAGGGATGTTTATTATAAAGATTTTAATAATAAATTAAGAATGTTTATTATAAAGTTTTTAATAATAAATTAAGAATGTTTATTAATATTTTAACAATAAATTAAGAATGCTTATTATAAAGTTTTTAATAATAAATTAAGAATGGTTATTATAAATTTTTTTATAATAAATTAGGAATGTTTATTTTTTATAATAAAATAAGAATGTTTATTATAAAGCTTTTAATAATAAATTAAGAATGTTTATTATAAAATTTTTATAATAAATTAAGAATGTTTATAAATTTTTTAACAATAAATTAAGAATGTTTATTATAAAGTATTTAATTATAAATTAAGAATGTTTATTAATATTTTTAATAATACATTTAAAATGTTTATTATAAAGTTTAATACTAAATTAAGAATGTTTATTAATATTTTAATAATAAATTAAAAATGTTCATTATAAAGTTAATAATAATTAAGAATGTTTATTAATATTTTAACAATAAATTAAGAATGTTTATTATACAGTCTTTAATTATAAATGAATGTTTATTAATATTTTAATAATAAATTAAAAATGTTCATTATAAAGTTTTTAATGCTAAATTAAGAATGTTTATTAATATTTTAATAATAAATTTAAAACGTTCATTATAAAGTTTTTAATACTAAATCAAAAATGTTTATTGAGCAACAAAGCAATAGGTTAAAAAGTTAGGGAAAGTACTAACATTTACTGTTGCAAAAGTTACTGTTTACTGCGAAAAGTTACTATTTACTGCAAAAGTTGCAGTTTTCTTACAATTGTTTTTCACAGAAATACTTTAAATATATAAACACTGGTATGAAATGCTTCTTAAGCAACAAATTCAGCACATCTATTACTTTTTCATTTTTTTAATTACTGAAAATGAGCAATTTAAATAATGAGCCAAATTATACTCATTTAAACCTTTTGTTATTTAAAAATCCTAATAAAAATGTTTTTCATAGAAATATTAAGCACTGCTAGGGCATCTTTCTTAAGCAATAAATTCAGCACATCTGAAAGATTTCTTATAGGTGATGTGACACTTAATACTGGAGAATCATGCTGAAATTTAAACTCCAGAAATGACTCAGTCTATAAGTGGATGAATCATTACAAAAACAAGACCAAGCAAAAAAATAAAAAAATTATAAAAAAAATATTTCTCCAACACTTAAGAAATTGACATGAGAGTGATTAAATAAAGATTGAATTTTCATTTCCAGATGACCTATTGCTTTAGGTTATCTAAAGGTTAGGGCTAAAAAAACAAAGCCAAATAGAAAATAAATAATTTTTTGCACCCCTGGAATTTCTCTACGGTCTCAGGAAAAGCGATAAATCCCCATCCTCAGAAGACAAGGCATTTATTTCTGCTGAGGTTGCCCCGGCCATGTTTAATGCAACCGAAGTCCATAAATCAATGGTCTTTGTTAGCTCACACACTTGTGCGTGCTGCATATGCCTGTATGTGATTTTAGTAGCTGAGGTCAGCGAGGACAGAAAGAGTTTCACATATACGGCTAACATCTAGACACCAACAACAAGTTCCAACCACATTTTTCCTTACCGTATTAGTTGGGTCGTCCTGTAGTATTGAGTCGTACAGCTTATTGGCATCGTCATACCTTTAAACAGAGAGATCATGTTTTAGGATAATCAACAGGAACACTGGTCATGTGAAATGAGCCGGTAAGAGCTATCAAATGAAGTTCACAGTGACCAACTTTTTGTATACAAAGTGGCTTGTTTCTATAGTGACAGAGGCTTCGTATCCAAGTGGCAGAAATAAACAGTCATTACTGTAGCTGCTCAAATAGCCGGTGCTGTGTCGAGGTTTACTAGCTCCACAAAGAGCGCAATCCGCAAACATGATTGCCTGCACTTTGATTTACCTCTAAACAAATCAGCCTGCACTTCCACCACAAATCAGGCATTGTTTCGAAACACATTTTGCTTTAAAGGCATTCTTCCGAGGCAAGACTTATAGGAGTTACAGATGCAAAATAAAATAAATAAATAGACAGGCCCTTTAACCTGAACCAACACCGTTACAAATCCTGGGTTCCACATAATTCCTTCATGTTGTACCGACTCAAATTGATTAAGTTAACTTAATTGTTATCACAAATTTAAGTAGATTGAACCCAAAACAATTAGATTGTCCACAAAAAAAACAAAACAAGAATTGTGTGGATCAGCTTATTGAAAAAAAGTAGTTTGAACAAGCAGCAAAAATAAAAAATTTTAAGGTGTCACAAATTACGACGTGGACTTAATAAAATGTTTTCTAAAGAAAGGGAGGACACAAGCACTTTACTTTTCATGTCGAATGAAAAATGAATGCTGAGCAATTCCTTTCAAATTTCAACCCTGCCATCAAAAAGTTCTCACCAAAAAAGCGAAACCATTTCCAAAAGTGCTTTCACACTTAGTTCAATTGTCTGGACCGTACCCGAGTTTGATTGAATGTGTACAGAAGCTTTTTTTTGGAGGAGACAAGCAGACATTATCACTGTGATTACCCTGGCTCAGCCCCGCTTGTTACCAAGGTACAGTATGTGATGCACAGACACATGAACACACACGAATGAACGTTATGAAAATGGTAGTTTGCTAGTCGGAGATTCACATCCGTTATTTGGTATGACTGCATTTATACCAGAAGTGAAGCAGACCAGAGTTTACGTGAACCGTACTCCAAACCACCACAAGTGTGCACTCGAGTTCAGAAGCAGGGTATATGCAGGAATCCTAAAGGTAATTTTAATATCTTTTTAAGACTTTTTAAAACCTTCTCATAATATTTTAACTTCAATTTCTAATCAGCATTAAACCTTTAACTTAATAAACAGTTGTTGATAAACAGTTGTAGTTAAATAAATCAATGAAGCACAACCATGCAAGAGAACTCAGATAAAGATGGAAGAAAGCTTGAAAGAATAAATTACAGGGCTGTTTTCAGCCACTGTTTAAACTCATCTTTCTACAACCAAGAGTATGCAAACTTACATTTTCCCATTTTGCCGTCTGTTTTGCTCTATGATTTCGCTATATGTGGACAGCGTCACATCACCTTCCTGCGTTTGTTGCAAATTACGTGACATTACCCGGACGGAGAAGCTTGGCCGAACCAATCGCGTAGATTAAGCACGCGGTTGTTAATATTAGGAGGAAAATAAAAATATTTATGCTTTTTTGGAGTCAAACACTTTTGACAGCGCTTTAACAAAAATTGAGACCTCGTAAAAACGTGATTAAGACTTTTAAATACCTTTTTAAGTGCCTTAATTTTCTCATAATTGATTGATCAACTTTTAATACTTTTTAAGACCCCGTGGACACCCTAATAAGACACATTGACACTAGATAAACGTACCAAACTCTGATGCCAAACGAACCTGGGAGCGGACCAAAATGGCTAGTGTGAAAGCACCCTAAGTTTTTGTGTAGGTTTGTTTTTTTAAGTACAGTAAAATACTCAAAAATGTCTCTGTCAATGTTTTCAAACAATTATATTTGATTTATCAAAGTCACACGTGGCAATTTCACAACTGTCACATCCATAACAGAAAGGTGTCACATCCATAACAAAACCTTTTCCTCAAATAAAAGAACATCAATCATTTTTTATTCTATAGTGAGCCAACTCTTATCCTTTTGATAAGCATCTTTTCTTTTGGGTTGTAAGGAATTAATTCACACAATTTCTACACAGTATGTTGTATATTGTAAACTCGCCTTTTTTTTTTTGTCACATCCATAACGCATGTTTATTTCCCTCCTTTATAATATAAAATTGTTTACAGATTGATATTTTTATGATCCCACAATTCTGTGGTTAGTTGTTGTGGAAAATACAAACAGATGTTTCAATATAATGTTAACATATATGCTAGGTCCTAATTCGCATACTATCCGCCCTAAATAGTATTTGAAAAAAGAATTAGCATGTCCCAAATCATAGTATGTTGAAATGAGTATGCCAAAGGTTCCCGGATGGTTTACTATTTCCGATAAAAATTATTGCACATAATACATTGCGCATTGTACATGAATCTGATTAGAACTACAATCGCAGGTAAAAAATGTAAATAAACTACAAACAAGGTAAACGAGTAACACCAACCATCAACCACCAACCATAGAGGCTTCTGTAAAAATGTTTGTATGACTATTAATTAATATCTAGCCCGCTGGAATTTTTTTTTAAATCGCATTTTCCGTCTTCTTCTGAATGAAAAACTATCCAAACACCTGAGGAGATTTCTCTGCATGAAAGACCCGTGGATGACAGATTATCCTGCTGCTGCTTCTCCAATAAGGTAGGTAATTAAATATGAAAGAAATATGGATGATTGACTAAGCAACCAACATAACAATCTGTTAACGAGGAAGTAGCGTGTCCCAAAGCTTGCATACTCTTCTGTAACACGCTCAAAAAGTATATACTTCTCCTTCACAAAAAAAGTACATACTTTTAGGGCGTACTACAAGTATGAGAATTGACACGAAGCAATACTTTCTATGTGAATTTATGTTTTGAGATTTTTCCTAAAATGTCACATCGGTAATGCTGGAATTTCTCTGCTTGCGTTTTGTTTTTAATGAGAGACAACCTGCACAGCTAACGCAAACACAGCCTGTTTTATGATCCAAACCTGTTACAAACAACAGAAGCAGCTCTGGTTCTTATTATCACAGAACTCCAATGCCACTCCTCTTCTCACATCCACATTATAGCTCAATCACTCTCTGGCACATCTCACATGGCACCAGACGCGTTGACTTACTCTATTTATGTAGGATTGAACCATGTGGCAGAGTAGGGGAGAGTTTTATTTAAGTTGAGCGTCTGATGGCAATTAGACGCAAATTTGCAGTTTATTTAATCTGACCGTGCTGGCGCAATCACTCACAATTACCGAGCAACTCCTGGCATAACTGATAAACACAACAAAGATATGGTGGCCAGACCAGAGCTGAAATCCTGCTGAAATTCTATACATTCACTTAATTTTACGACCTTCTTAATTATTTGCTCACCTGCTATTAACATACATTCAGATCTTTTATGGCTGTTTTAATGCATGAGCATTTATAGTACGAAACTAATCTGACCACATGCATTTTTGAAAACCTCTAGAATTGGGTGGAGTACAGAAATCCTATATGACCTGTATGTAATAAACCAAATCAGGCCACTAAGGGTTCTGTAGACTACAGGATTCAAATGAAATCTAGAGGCTACAATTCAAAACAGAATCCTACACTGTTAGACTTACTGGCTGTACTGTAACCACCAGTGTTGAGGGTAAGGCATTACAAGTAAGACGAGTTAGGTGATAATATTATTTTTCTAAGTAACGAGTAAAGTTACGCATCACTTTTCAAAATTAAGTAATAATAATTGAGTCACTTTTTACAAAGATTTAACGCGAGTTACTTTTTAGTTTAGTTAATTCCCTTTTAAAAAATAAATTGCTGTATTAAATTGATCTTAGTCACGTTGAAACCTGCAAGCAATGAGAAAATGCAGGAACAGGCAGAAAGAAAGATGACAGAGCCTTACGTTTCTGCAACAGAAACATTCTCTTCATTTTGAACACATGGAAGAAAAAGAAAAGAGGATTATCTGAATGGACAGTGACTTTAATTTTTAATATGATAAAAAGTAAAAAAAGTATCAAACGCATTGCTTTAAACTTTCATTAATCTGTACATATGGCATGTATAGCTTTGGGATCGGAAGTTTTGCAAAGATAACATTATCCTACATTAATTATGAAGGTAGTGTGTTGTTAATTGCAGAGCTTGTCTATTAAAAGAAAAAGATGAAAAAAAAAACCTGCAAGTTCTCAAAGAGCTCAAGCCTCGGCCAGGTCAAAAAAAGTAACGCAAAAGTAACGCAACACACTACTTTCCATTACCAGTAATGCAACTAGTTACTTTTTTGGCGAGTAACTCAATATTTAAATGCAAAACCTTTTGCAATTTAATTTTACAGTAAAACTTTATTACTTATTACTTAGCACAACTTTTTTTTAATGGTAAAATGCCACATATATTTTTTTACAGTATGAAAATTTTTACAGTACTTTTACTGTAATGTAGTTACACTAGCAGCACAAAATCTTTATTTTTAGTATTTACTATTGAATCGAATAAATTCCAAACAAGTGCCAATTTTTTTTCCATTAAACGTCTTTGACTACAGTAGCAATACTTGATTACTTTGATTACAGTAGAACACTGTAAATTCTTAATAGGCAGTAAGTTACTGTAAAAATCTTAAAATGAAATGCAGTGCATAATACAGTAGTGAACTGTAAAAAATGTATTTGGTATTTTACTGGGCATTTGTGCAGTAAATATCTGTAAAATTGCGACAAAGTCTAACAGGGAGTAATATAAGTGTTAGGAATAATATTATTTTTAAACCTGCTAACTGTACGTGCATAGCCTGATTTTTTTCCGATGTATGAGCAGCTCACAATCATTTCTAATCCCACTAATTAGGCTCAACCCCCTTGTGTTCCAAATCTCTTTAGCTTGGAGATGAAGGGGTAAATCCATATAGCCCTTCAGACTAAGATTTTATAACTAATATACTATAACGAAACACTACTATACTATACTATATATATATATATATATATATATATATATATATATATATATATATATATATATATATAAACTATATATATAAACTATGAATAAAAATAAAAACAAGGGCAAGGCAGTGGCGCAGTAGGTAGTGCTATCGCCTCACAGCAAGAAGGTCGCTGGTTTGAACTCCAGCTCAGTTGGCGCTTCTGTGTGGAGTTTGCATGTTCTCCCTGCCTTCGCGTGGGTTTCCTCCGGGTGCTTCGGTTTCCCCCACAGTCCAAAGACATGCGGTACAGGTGAATTGGGTAGGCTAAATTGTCTGTAGTGTATGAGTGTGTGTGAATGTGTGTATGGATGTTTCCCAGAGATGGGTTGCGGCTGGAAGGGAATCTGTTGCATAAAAACTTGCTGGATGAGTTGGCGGTTGATTCCGCTGTGGCGACCCTGGATTAATAAAGGGACTATGCCGACAAGAAAATGAATGAATGAAAAAATAAAAAAATAAAAACATTCTTTAACGTCATCCAAGATCAATTTGTAGTTCTATTATAATATGTATTGGCTCCAATACCATATAATAAATCGTTATTGTAGAAAATTGAATTGATACACAACCCAACTTTGGAGGTGGTCAAGCTCAAAAAATTTGTACACCAAATTTACACACACTTTAAGACCAACCATAAAAAGATTGAGATAGGACAAAATCCTTTGAAAGAGGAAACGCTGACCATAGGTACTATGTTTGCTGGTATGGCTGGCCTTGTTTTCCACACCAGAGAGACAAATAAAAAGACAGAGGTGAAAAAAGCTCAGAGGGACCCCCAGAATAATAGCGGGAGAGACCACTTCCGCCTTCCAAATTCCTCGCTCAGGCAAAAGAGCCACAGGACTACCGAGGGTTGAGTCGTTCTCTCTTGCTTTTCCACTTAGCAGAAGGAACGGTGGCTTGCAAAATAAACAGCCTCCCTTCCCACGTATCCTGCCACTTCCATCCCAGAACAGCCCTCCTCCTCCTCCTCCACCCAATCCAAGGACGTGGTGTTAAGACGGTGCTGCGGTGTGTGTCTTACCTCTCCAGAGCCTCCAGCCGCATCCCTGCTAATCGCTTCACTCTGTGACTGTCTGGAAACTGCCTCTTCAGCTCCTGTAGGCAACTCTACGCAAACAAAAACAACAACAACAGTGGGGTTAACCATGCGAACATGCAAGTTTTCCGAACGCTCTCCGCAAACTGGTTTTCCAAACGTTTCCCGTGTCTGCTGTTGGTTTGTCATAAAGAAAGTGCTGTTTCAAGCTCAAGCTGCTGGTGTGAATAAAATAAGAAGAAAAAGTTTTTTTTCTCTGCATATTTAGATATAATATCAAAGATAATGTACTTTCAACACTACTGTTCAAAATCATTTTTCTAAATCATTTTTAAATCTCTTTGACAGGGGTCTCATGCTCAACCCAGCTGAATGTATTTGATCAAAAATACAATAACAGCTATAATATAGTAAAATTATTGCAATTAAAAACCAGTGCAAATCAATAACCAGTTTTATTTTAATAGGGCCCCTATTTTACCCGTTTTTCAAGATATAAGATAAGTCTTTTGTGTCTCCAGATTGTGTCTGGAAGGTTTCAGCTCAAACGCCCATCAGATTATTTATTATACGTTTCAGAATATTGGAATTTTTAGCTCTGAACACAATGTAGCTGTTTTTGCTGCCCGTGCTTTAATGCAAATGAGCTGGTTCTCCCGCCCACCATTACACGTCCCTGTCAGAGTGTGCCTCAATCTCCGGTTGCATCAGATAAACAGCACAGTGACAGACATGAAGGAAGCAGATCTCATGTAACGTTTGTAAAAAATACTACAGTAAGAACTTTACTAATGATTATTTGATGTATTTGTTGTGGAGTTAATAGGGTATATGCAGAAGTATCCTAAAGGACATTTAATTGGCCGGTAGCCTGGGTTAATTGCTTCCGGTAAACTGTATGGCATTGCAAAATTAGCATGTTTAAGGTCTGTTTTCTTTTAAAAAAAATCAGCGATCACCACTGAATGGGTGATATAAAGAGGGTCTCAGATTGTACAAGAAGCACTGCATTCATTTACATTTTTCTCCGCCATGTCTTCACAATTGGAGCATTTATTTTACCCCAGTATATTCAATGGAGCTTCTGCGCTAGCCTGCAAATCCTTATGGGAGAGTGTGAGTAAACGGCTTTTTGTCTCGTTTTACGCTTGACAAACTAATTGAACGCCAAAGTCTATTTAACTGATTGTATTTTAATTACTTTACAACATCGATGCTGTAAAAAGAACCATACAAAATGGTAAAAAAGTCACAATAACCGATCACCGGAAGTTTATCAGTATGGGAAGAAACACTAGCTCACCATATACCCTATTCAAGCCTTTCTGCAATGATGAGTCAAACTATGTCATTATAAAGTTCTCACACACGCAAGCATGCACGCACACGCACACACACACACACACACACACACACACACACACACACACACACACACACACACACACACACACACACACTTAAGTTTACACTGTTTTTGCTTGCTCTGTAAAACATTATTTTGGAAATATTTAAAAAAAATAATAATAATAATAATTCTAATAATTCTGACTCCAACTGTATGTCTTATTTAAAAGCATCAACATAAACAAATCCAGACATTATCTTAAAAATCAGCACTCCAAAAATATTTTGCTGCTCATTCAAACTAACTAAAAATGAGTTTAAAAAAAAAAAAAAAAAAAAAACATAATTCTTTTTATTTTGTGGGGAACAACTTAATTGTTTTATATTCAATCCACTTAAATAGTTAGCTTAATCGATTTGTGTCGGGACAACACGAAGGAATTGTGTGGAACCCAGCCTTTTTTTTTTTTACAGCGAGTTATTTGCACATAAAACAAATTCATTTATTTTCTGCCCCATTTTAGTGACTATGCAAAGCCAACTGGATTACGGAGTACTTGAAAACTATTCTACAACTCTCAAGGGTGATGAAATGTGGGCTTTCAATTTTTTTTCCTCCACAGCATTTAAAAACTTTATAGATCTACTCTAAAAAGTGTGATGTGACTAGTTTGACAAGACAATATCCCAGCGAAGGTTTCTGCCGACCATAAAATGAAACAGTAACTTTCCTGTCCATGGGTGCCATAATAAACAGGTCGGCCATACAGCTGTGAGGGAAGACGTGAAAAATTGCAAGTGACGTGGGTGAGAATTCAGAACACTGCACAGCGGAATCCCACAATTCCACACTGGCTACTATAAAAAGCAGAAGCAGGATGCTACTTTTACCAGTTCTTTCCCACTGAAATGAACAGGCCTGTGTTGTTGTTTTTCACACAGTGACTTGGTATGGAATGGTTAGTGTCAAATTCAATGTTTTCCTGGTTAGAATGGAAAGTTTGCTCTGTGGCTTAGCCTGGGTGACCCATCATGCTCACAGACGGTTTGTCCCGCTGTTTTCCTAGCTGCTGCTACTACTGTAGGTGTCTCAAGTCAACAAGGAAAATCCTAACTGATGAAACTATGCTTTATTTCAATCTCAAGTCAATTATTTCCCCAAAAGTAAATTGCTAAATAATAGTTTATCTTTTATTTAAAATAATTTTTTACTTCTCAATTAGTGTTCATCAGATACATGTCAGAGATCACAGAGCTTAATACAAACGTATAAGCACTAGTGTTGTTTAAGTTCCTTTAAAAGAGTAATTAGTTACTAGTTACTTCTCACAAATATTAACTGAGTTAGTAACTGAGTTACAGTGCCCACCCAGCATATACAAGTACAACCCTCATGAATCTATCCTTTAAATTCATATTTTAATAGGACACTATAATATTATATATGTGATTATACATTAGTCAGTACTAAAGCCAAATCTGGAGCTTATTTAACAAAATAGCTTATGATAACGGTCCAAAAACTGGTACATCCAAATGCATATGTTAAAGAAAAATATTACATTTTGTAAATTTTTTAGCAATATTTTGCTTGAATTTAAATGTATTGTCAATTTCAAAAAAAATTTTAGTGTAAATATGAATATAAATATTATCATTACTACAATTGCAAAATAAAACACAACAGATGGTTTAGATATTTAGGGGAAAGTAGTGCTTACATTTAGCAAACGCTTTGAACTTGTTGAATTTGCCATCTTTTGACTTCTGGTTGTTGGTGTGTGCCACTGACCCCGTGTGTGCTTGAGTGAACACCCGTACAACACTTCCTCTGATTGTCAAACGATACGTCTACGCCAAGCATCACGTTCACAGTTACATAGAGCAGAAATGTTTAACAGACCCTATTATATTGTTTTCTTCTCAGGAAAGTTTTATTTGTTTTATATATGCTAGAATAAAAGCAGTTTTTATTATTTTTTAAAACCATTTTAAGGTTAATATTATTACCCCTTTTAAGCTATATATTTTTTCAATTGTCAACAGAACAAATCGTTTTTATATGATTTGCCTAATTACCCTAACTAGCCTGGTTAACCTAATTAACCTATAAATATCTTAATAAACCTATAAATTGCACTTTAAGCTAGGGTTGTTGCAATACTGGATTCCAGTACCAATCGATACAGATATTTTTAAAACGTTCAAAAATTTTAAAAACGTTCCCACATCTTTTGAGCGCTTAACAGAAATGACTGTGATTGGCCATGAAGGTCATCAGTTCACCAAACTCACCGCTGTTTACGGAGTCCAACTACAGATACAGGGACACAGGAGCATTTTAAAGCCGCAATTCATCAGCATATGGTTTGTATGTCCTCTTAAAGACAAATCAGCTGATCAATGTCATTTCTGTTGAGCATGTGAACACAATGGCAAATCAGCGCTGTTTAACAATATGCTTAACAGCACACAAATGTTTGCAGGAAATGGACGTTTAAAAAATTTGAGTACCAATTATTACGGAATTCCAGTATCGTGACAACCCTGCTTTAAGCTGAATACCTGTATCTTATAAAATATTTTGTAAAATATTGTGTACTGTCATCATGGCAAAGATGGCAAAAGAAATCAGTTATTGTTTATGTATAAAAATGTGTTGAAAAATCTTTTTTCTATTGAATAGAAATTATAATAATTATTAATAATTCAGATTACAACTGTATATGTGCATGCAGACATATGTTGTATAAATAAGAAAGAAAAATAAATCAATAATGACAAACGGAGAGAATGAATATCAGCTACAAAACAAATTAGATTGAGTGAAAAACTATGTAGATATAGGAAGTGCCCTATTACATCAAAATCAGATGTCTAAAGATGTCTATCAGAAGTCTAAATTGGTTCATTGTGAAATAAAATGTTATGTAAAATGTTAAATGTAAAATGTGAAATAAAATAAAATGTTCCATTTTCTGAATCACAAATGCTGTAATTTGCTCCACTTTATAAAATGATGATTTTTCAATGGTCAAAACTGATTTTTGGGAGTGTTACTTAAAGTGAACTCACCCAGGCCAGATCATCACGACTGCAGTCCAGCGCGGCGATCATCACCTGCTCGTAAATTATCCAAACTGAGCACAGGAGACAAACATAACATGACACCATATTAATAAGTCCATTTTATCAACATAGCAGCAAATAAAATGATAAATGAACATCCGGCCCATGTGAACTCCGTTCGAGCAAATGGAGACGTTTTTTTTTTTTCTGTGTCATTAGAAAAGACCATCTTTAGCATCTGTCAGCGACGCAGTTTGTCTACGGGTGTGGGCGAGCTGGCAGGTCTCATGGAAATGCTCAGGAAATCACGCCGCACCGCCAAAAAAAACTAAGACGCTGAATTTTGACAAGAAAACCTTGGCGAATTCATCAGTTTTATGTATCAGTTGAGTCAAAGACCGCAAAGGGTGAGCGAATTTCACCCTCTATTCGTCATGACATGCGTTACGTGCTGAAATCGTGCAGCAATTGGCGTCTTGTCCCGAATAAGTGCGTCGTTACCTTGACAAATTGCTGGAATTTGAAATTCCAACAATTAAATGCTTAAGTCGTTCTCAAGATGGCCACATTTAACGTTCAACTGGCAACCATAACAAAGCGGGGGCTTTACTCTACTTACAATAAAGGAAACTGATTAGTGGACTTGGCTAATGGATCCAATTAATGAAAGTAATGCTCCATGACAGACAAACATGCCCTAGTCTGCCGGTTGAATGATTTCAAATGTGCTAATTGAGAAAGAACTGTTAAATCCCACTGAACAAGAAAAAAAACTGATATGCCAAAACAAACAAAGTTTTTTTTAAGCTGTTTTTATGATTCCAAGTCTTGCTTTGATAATTACCATCTTGTTTCACAGCCAATTTAAGAGCTGGTTTCAATAAAAACAAGCTGTGTGAAGTATTTACCCCACTCTTTAAAGACTATGAATGAATTATAAATCACAATAACAAAAATGTTTACACTGTACATTAATAAATTGCAGCTTATCGCACAGCAAGTACTATTTATTTGTGTCTTTGCTTCATTTTTCCATAATTAGATGTAAAACGTTCTAAAGCCATGACATTTTTTTTTGCTTGTATCGCAGAAAATGTGTTTTTGAGGGCTGTTTGGCGACTTAATCCTTGGCTGTGTCGTTGTTGTTTGCTAAGATTCCTAAAACAGTGGTGTTGTTCTCTGACGAACAGCCAAAAGGCTTTTAATAATAGTTATTTGAGATTACATGTGGTTTTAAAATAACAATATGGATGAAGAGAAATAAAGGTTTAAATTCAATTTGAGTAGAAAAGAGCCCAATTTGGCCAATCGGTAAACCAAAATTGTCAACTATAGCAGTGAGTTTTAGAGCGAGTATGAAGGATTGGATCACCTCTGAGATAATGATTTTAGCTGAAGAGAGTCTTGGCTTTAGCGGGCTCTTGTTTGACAACACGATTGCAGGACTTCATCTGCTTGTCTGGCTTAAAAACCCAGAACTGACCAAAGCAAATAAATATCAAGCCATCTGAAATGTTTCTGCTGTTTCCGCTATAACCTCATTTTGATGTGGAGAGAATGTTGCTATCAGACACTTGAGGGAAAATCAAGCAACAGGGAAAGAAAAAAGAAACTTCTGCTATAGTCATATTCAAGAGGTCAGACTCGACATGCAATATTTTTATGAGAAAAAAAACAATACAGTGTTCATTCAAATTCATACTATACAAGTGGAGATATTTTGCAATTCAAAAATTTTAGGAAATAAACTGTTTACTCACTAGCAGAAATTATTTTCATTATCTTATTGAAAACATGCTTTAAAAAAAATAATAAACTTTTAATGAAAAGATTATATATTTCCTTGTAGTATTTGTCAACTGCGACATTATACTATGTTATCACATTCAATCAATAGTTCTCTACCTTGTTAATAGAGTTGCGGCAATTTAACATTTTAAATTGCACCACGTTACTAATAAAATCAAGATAACAAAAAACTTTTAAACAACCCGCTGTGCGATCAGTCATAATTTTCATGTTTCTTATGATAACAGCTTTAGAAGTTTATTTGTTTAAAATAAGTCTTGGTTTAAGAACTTTTTAGATCTAAATCTTTTCTTCAAAGAATGCACACATATACTCACCAGCCACTTTATTAGGTACACCATATATGTGCTGGTTTAGACCCCCTTTTGCTTTCAGAACTGCCTTAATTCTTCGTGGCAAAGATTCAACAAGTTACTGGAAATATTCCTCAGAGATTTTGGTCCATATTTACATGCTAGCATCACGCAGTTGCTGCAGATTTGTCAGCTGCATATCCATGATGCGAATCTCCCATTCCACCAGATCCCATAGGTGCTCTATTAGATTGAGATCTGGTGACTGTGAGGCCATTGGAGTACAGTGAACTCATAGTCTTGTTCAAGAAACCAGTCTGAGATGATTTGTGCTTTATGACATGGTGCGTTGTCCTGCTGGAAGTAGCCATCAGAAGATGAGTACACTGTGGTCATAAAGGGATGAACATGGTCAACAAGAATATTCGGTTAGGCTGTGGCATTGACACGATGCTAATGGGCCCAAAGTGTGTCTGACTCATGAGACCAGGCAACGTTTTTTTCTGATCTTCTATTCCCCAATTTTGGTGAGCCTGTGCGAACTGCAGCCTCAGTTTCCTGTTCTTACCTGATAGGAGTGGCATCCGGTGTGGTCTTCTGCTGTTGTAGCCCATCTGCCTTAAGGTTTAATGTTTTGTGCATTCAGAGATGCCCTTCTGTATCCCTCAGTTGTGATGAGTGGTTATTTGAGTTACTGTTGCCTTTCTGTCAGCTCAAACCAGTCTGGCCATTCTCTTCTGGCATCAACAAGGCATTTGCGCCCACAGATCTGCCACTCACTGCATATTTTCTCTTTTTCTGACCATTCTCTGTAAACACTAGAAAGGTTGTGCATGAAAATCCCAGTAAATCAGCAGTTTCTGAAATACTTAAACCAGCCCGGCTGGCACCAACAACCATGCCACATTCAAAATCACTTAAATCACCTTTTTTCCCCATTCTGACACTCAGTTTGAACTGCAGCAGATTGTCTTGACCATGTCTACATGCCTAAATGCATTGAGTTGCTGCCACGTGATAAGCTGATTAGAAATTTGTGTTAACGAGCAGTTGGACAGGTGTAGCAAATAAAGTGGCTGGTGAGTGTATCGCTTCAGACATGCTTCAGATATTATCAGTGAGTGTAAGTGACGTCATTTCCTTTATTTTACATTAACAGAACAGCAACAGAAGTAAATAATAAAGTAATAAGTTGAACTGAATTTAAGTAATGCAAATTTTGTGGTCTGATACACATTTTTAGAAGTTAAAAGTTATATTCAAACTATTTAATGTGATAAAATAAATGACGAAGAGCTTTTATAAATAATATAAATAAAATAAAATCAAATGAAAGTAAAAATATAAACATTTTGATTTCACAATGATGAATAAATACACTCATTTTGATTTCAGTCAAAACGAAATCCTGATTTCCAGCTAAGGCACTTTTTGCAGAAAATATTACAATGTTTTGGCCTGTATGGCTGTGAATGTAAAACAGAACCATCTGAGAAAAGAAAAGCACAAAAAAATAATGACTGGGCACAAAAAGTAAAAGCAATTACAGATTTACCCATTTGCTTTTACAGGCGAAACTTTATAGGTCTAATTTGTTAAATATAGATGAATTAACTAACATGAACAATTTCACTGCATACTTTGACAACATTAAAAAGGATTCATGTAACGAACTGAATGTTAATGAACTGAATAAGCATTGGACATTACGTTTAAAGACCTAAACCAAGAAAATCTCATAAAGGTTTTTTCATTGCAAGTTCACAGTTAAATAAACAATGAAAGCCTATTTTAATATGTAAATTACAGTAATTCTATTTGCATACATACACACTTTCTTTTGAAACAATTGAATATGCACTTATCGGCGACTTTATAAGGTACACCCTACTATTAATGGGTTGGACCCCCTTTTGCCTTCAGAACTGCCTTAATCCTTCATGGCATAGATTCAAGAAGGTACTGGAAATATTCCTCAGAGATTTTGGTCCATACATTGACATGATAGCATCACGCAGTTGGTATTAACAAGTGGTTATTTGAGTTACTGTTACCTTTTTTTTAGCTCAAACCAGTCTGGCCATTCTTCTCTGACCTCTGGAATCAACAAGGCATTTGCACCCACAGAACTGCCACTCACTGGATATTTTCTGTTTTTCCCTAGAGACCATTTTCTGTAAACCCTAGAGATGTTGTGTATGAAAATCCCAGTAGATCAGCAGTTTCTGAAATGCTCAGACCAGTCCGTCTGGCACCAACAACCATGCCACGTTCAAAGTCACTTAAAACTACCTTTCTTCCCCATTCTGATGCTTGGTTTAAACTGCAACAGATCATCTTGACCATGTCTACATGCCGCAATGCATTGAGTTGGTGACATGTGATTGGCTGATTAGAGATTTGTGTTAATGAGCAGTTGGACAGGTGTACCTAATGAAGTGGCCAGTGAGTGTAAATTCATCTACAAATTATTGGAACACAGTAAATCCAAAAAATTAATCTGGCAATTAAATGTTGAAATTCGCCATAAAATGTTTTAAAAGCAATGTCTAAAGGAAAATCGAGGTTAATGGCGTCCACCACTGAACTTTTATTGCTCAGCCTGTTTAAAGACCACAAAACCCAAACTAGTCACTCGGAGAAGCTTATCGATATATATTTTTACTTAAAAAATAATAATAATAAAGTTTTTAATGGCACACAGCTTCGCAGCATGTTTTATCTCTCATTTTCAAAGCAAACCCTTTCCAAGAAGCAGCACTCTAAATTCATCCTCTTTAAATCACTAGTGCTGCTGCCATCAAAACATGGCTTTCATAACAAAATAACCACCTTTAATAAATTTCAGGACAATTACTGTCAAGCTTCAGTTGGACTGCTGTGGGAAATGTTCCTATTATTTGTGTAATGGGAATATGGGCTCGCTGTTTTGCGAGCACTATGATGGTTCCATGCAATAAAAAGTTATAGCCATACAGCCATTTATATATTAAATATCTGTCAGTTATCCTACTACTTAGTGTCCATGTGTGCATAAAAACACATCCGATAATTGTCAGGTGGGCATCATCTTGAACTGCTTCAATTACGAAATGCATTAATATAAAGCACTCTAGTGTTACAGAGGCAGAATGTTCTTTGTTTTGATATAACGCTTTTGTTTACTGTAATTGTACTTACTGTCATCTCCCAGTTTAGACGCATGCTCATTAATCAGCTCTTCACCGACATCCACAATCTGCTCACTGTTCCTGTAATTCTCTTCCCTCCACTTACGGAGTTTGTCACGCATCTCTGAAATGCAATAAAGAAATGCATTAGCACTTGGCGGAAATTTATTAGCAGCAATTTATTTTCTTTATCAATAATAACTTGTTATTTTAACTGGTGCTTTATTCACTTTCCTGCTTTATTTTAAACATATATATATATATATATATATATATATATATATATATATATATATATATATATATATATATATATATATATATATATAATGCTGTATTAGATTGACATGCTTAATCAATAAAACAACATAAAAAAACTTGTGATATATGATCTATAAAGCACCTTGATGATGAGAGTAATTCTGATAATGGTGTCAAAAAATATGAAAGCATAAATATTGACGTTAAGTTGGTGTTATAGTCACACATTCAGACTTTCTCCTCAATAACATACAGAGTTCAACGCTAAGGATTTTTTCTACTGGCCTGATTGGACCAGTGGTTTCCGATTTTTACGCGCCCTGCCAAAATTTTCACTGGCCCCACCAAAAAAAAAAAGCAATAATAATAGCTATTTCTTTGCCATATATTTTAGACAATGAGTCAAAAATAGTGTCTGTGAATCTAGAATTTAAATATTTAAAAAATGTAAAAAATATTTAGCAGTAAAAAATGACAGTATAGAAAATGTACAGGTATTTGATTGCAAAACAAAAGGTGGTTGACTTCCCAAACTTACGGCAAGCTGTGCAAAACATCACTTCATTTGTTTTTTTTGTTTTTTGTCGTGCTTTACCCACTAAAATGTCTGTTTTCAAGACGTTAGGAACAAACTTTTTCTTTTAGCCTGATAATTTGATGTTGGCATCTCTTCACTGTAGTGTTTTATTTTATTTATTTTTTTGTACAATATATTTATTATTTTTTTCAATTTGCATATCACAACAGATTATACAATTACAGAATAACAATCATGAAGATACAACAAACTTGTTACCCCCTATTCTCCCTCCCATTGACCCATTCCCCTTTAAAAAAATAAATAAATAAATAAACAAGAGCAAAAAAAAAAGGGATAGGTTTAAATGAGGTAAAGATTGTTTCCTGTGTCTATGTTTAGACCGTGTTACTCCCTATATTCCTAAGCTTGTTCTTGTTGTAGCAGACTGTCAAGCGCCAACATTTAAATTGTACTTCAGGAGGTTATTAAAAGGTCTCCAGATATCTACAAACACATTTTCTTTCTTTTTGACAATGTATGTGATCTTTTCCATTGACATATGCAATGCTATTTCTTTAATCCACTTTCCTATTCAAGGTTCATTTATATTTTTCCAATTAAGAGCAATAATAAGTTTAGCTTGTAAAATACACGTCTATGTCTTTAGTGGTTTTTACCAGGTTATGGAAAAATAAACATGCTCAAAATATCCTATCAGATAAAAGAAACCGAAAAGCAATATGGTGTTTATGACTTCACAGTGAAGGTAGAATTCAAAGGCTTAAAAGCACAACCAGTTTCTTGATTGACATAGTCACAGGCAAGTTAAAATTTTGTGACAACGCAGCACTGGCCTAATCAGGCCAGTAACAACAATTCTGTCTACTGAAAAACAGCCATGAAAATCATAGGAATAAAACAATACGAGCCCATACAGACTCTATGGGAAAAGGCGGCCATGAGAAGAGCAATACATATAAGTGCACTGAAAAAAGTGTTGCATGTAGAACTGTTGCAATTTATTTGTGTTGAATTTAATCAAACAAATTAAGTTCAATAATGTTAAACTTAATTTGTTTTTTTAAATTCAGCTCAAGTAAATTGTTTACAACCACTTAACGTAAAAAAAAAATCGAGTAAATCCAAGGAATCATCTTTGAATATTTTTTTTCAGTGTGCTGATTCCAAACATCCTTCTTTCAGTGAATATCCGCTGTTACCATCAGCACAAAACTAAGAATGCAAATGCAATTGTTCCCAAATGTGGAAGACCAAGAGATTGAAGCTTTCATTTGTTCCAACCTCAATAAAACTGTTGAACTCTTTCAATAACAATGCACCTGTAGTACATTAGCACCTGACTGTGTTCTGTGATTTATATATTTCATACGTAAATACGGTCTTATTTTGTAAACAATGTACAGTATGTTCTTAATTGTTTTGTTTATTTTATTGTCTGCTTAGAGCAATATTGTAGCACCTTTTTGCCCAAGACAAATTTCCTCTCTGGGAAAAATAAAGTTTATCCTATCCTATTCTACTGTCCTGAGCGTCTCTCACACTGGCCCTGGGCCATCGGGCAGTCTTTATTGTTGAGCCCGGATATAACTTTAGGAATTATTATTAGTGCTAGTGTTGTTTTCAAGTCATACTTACATGCAATTTTGAATAGAAACAAGACAACAATGATTTTTTTTAGCTTTTTTGCATAAATCTTAAAATTAAATACAGTATTTTTTTGTTATACCTCCAAACATTATACATTTCTGGTGCCCACATGTTTTAAACTCTCCTCAAACACATGCAAATGATAAACTTTCACTCTATTATGGTTAAACTTTGCAGTCATTCTACAAATTGCATGTGTTCTTTGGCTGCTGGTCAACAACAATTCTGATTCAATTATATAATAATTTCAGAAAAGTTTTCTTTGCAAGTTTGAAAAAGTTAAATCATATTAGCAGCCAATGACTATCAAAGCACAACATTGTTCAGAGGCAGATAAATAGTGCTAATGTTGTTTTCAAGTCATACTTGCATGCAATTTCAGACCGGATATACAAAGTACAACAGTAAACACTAGGCATGGGCCAATGTAAGTTTCTGACCGTATGATAACCTTGGATAAAAATATCACACGGTATTGGGGTATTGTGTTTACTGCTCTAAAATAATTTCTTTTTAAATGTCTTGGTAAAAAATAAAAATTCCCCATTTAACACAATACATTACATTTTAGGAAACATTTATATTTTGGAACAGTGAACATGTCAGGCTACAAAATTCAAATGAACCATTCATTTCTACTATCTTCATAAGCAAAAACACAGATTTCCTTACAACAGATTAAAAAACACTTAAAACCCCTCTTTGTATACATTAGAAATAGTATTTCAAATCATTTTTGCGGTTTAAATACCTTGACTTTTCCAAACTGCTGTAAACTTTGAAATCGGTTATCATCCCATGCCTAGTAAACACTATAGGGAGCGTGTCAGAAGTCACTGAACGAATGTGCGAACATAAAACCAACTTTACCTCAATAGCATAAATTATAATCAATGTAAATACGCATGTAAATAAAAAAACAACAAGCAAACAAAGTGTGGCATAAAAATCTTGTGTACTTACTGATTATTAATAATTGTAATGTATACTTCTACTTGTTAAAGTTTTCCATGACCAGAAAATGTATGAATGAAAAGCTAATATCTGATTTTTAATAATATTTAATTTCACGACAATCAACCTATATATGCCTTATTGTCAAAAGTTTTATCTCACATATAGAGGTTCATGTTTTATAGATAATATATCAGTATAATAAGATAATGTGTAATAAGATAAATTATCTAAATCTGAAGATTATTGAACTGAATTGAAATATTAGATTTTGTCAGGTTAATCACAAAAACAACGGGAGATGATGATGCTGATGGGGATCTTATCAAGTAAACTGACTCATTCTTATTGATTGTACATACAAATATTACATGGGATACATTAGTATTGCATATCTGGTCTTTGCAAATCCTCATTTTCCCGAAAACAGACCAGACATCAATAGATTAATCATTTTTAGCATTATACATGTACAACATGACATTCAAATACAAAACACATTGTAATATTTGTAAACGACAGTCGTAAAAACACAGGTTCTGTTACTAAGCTCTGCCTACATATGCTAACTGGCTAGCATTTTGTCTTTAATGAAAAGCACAACAAATAAGAAACTTTAGGCGATAACCTTTACAAAATCTAGAACTCTGGTGACTATTGAATCACTACATATTGTAAGTAAATCACGTAATAAGCGCTGTTAACGAAAATAAAGTCATTTACCTTCCCAAGTGACATCGTACAGCTCCGATATGGACGACATGTTTTTTGAGCTCCGCCCCTTGTGAACGGATTGGTGGAGGGCAGTGACGTTGACAGTCAACGCTGTGAGAAGGGTCATTGAAGGGCAAAAGCCAAACCCAATGAGGTTTTTATTTATTCATGCAGGTTTTTTTTATTGAGAAAGAAAGAAAGAAAGAAAGAAAGAAAGAAAGAAAGAAAGAAAGAAAGAAAGAAAGAAAGAAAGAAAGAAAGAAAGAAAGAAAGAAAGAAAGAAAGAAAGAAAGAAAGAAAGAAAGAAGAGCTTTAATATGGACATTATTATTAAAAGAAAGCTAATGTAAAACATAGCCATTTATAATGTGTATTAGTATGTGTATACTAGAGCCTATGAAGGACGAAAACTGCAAAAACAATAAATAAATACATAAACACACAGATAAATATTTAAATTTTTGCATAAATAAAACAATAAGTAAATTAATATGCAAATAAATAAATATGACATAACTAAATTTGTGAATTTATATATATTTTTATTATTTATTTATTTGTTGTTTTGCAGGTTTCATCAATAAATGTTGCTTTAGGAAATTGTGAGTAAATATAATATTCCTGCAAAACATTTCTTTAAATATTTACAAATAGATAGAGAGATTTTATCTTTAAATTACAAAATAATTCTCTAGATATGCCATCATTCTTTATTTTGGAAAACGTAATAACAAAAGACTGTTTTAGTGAAGGTTTAATTTCTGCATTATACAAGATGCTGGTGTCAGCATCAAAGGAATCTTCAAATTGTAAATTGGAAGCTTGGAGATTAGATCTTGAGGAGGATATTTCTACAGAGGTCTGGATGAAGATGTGCGAGGAAGCTCAATCACTAACAATGAACACTCGTCTAAAACTGTTACAATATAAATGGTTGATGAGGATTTATATAACTCCAGTTTTATTGCATAAATATAATGAAAATATTCCAGATAATTGCTTGAGATGTAGGGACCAAAAATGAACGTTGTATCACTGTATATGGGAATGTAAAGGAATACAGAACTTTTGGAAATGTATGAAAGAAATTATAGAAAATATTCTTGAGGTTTCTATACCAATGTCTCCTTTAATTTTTTTATTTCATTTATATCCCAAGGAGATCAAGTTAAAAAAGATGGAGCAAATGTTTTTGAATATATGCATTCTACAAGCGAAACGGCTTATTTCTTTATATTGGAAAAGTATATGTGCACCAACTATAGGTTGTTGGCTGAAAGAGATGGTGACAAACATGAAAATGGAAAAAAATAACTTATATGATAAGAAATAGATATATAATTTTTGATAGAGTTTGGGGACCTTTTACTCTGTTTTTAAAAGGTGGTGGATTTGTAAATGTTTTACTAGAAGATTAGTAATAGAGGTGATATTGTATTTTGATGTAAAATACTGAGAAGCCTTTTGTTTTGTTTTTGGTTTGTTGTTCATTTGTTTGTTTGTTGGTTTGTGTTGGAATTGACACATGGAAATGTGTATGTACATGTTACTTAAAATATAATAAAAAGGAATTGGGAAAAAAAATGTTGCTTTATTAAATATATTTCACCAGATGGATGAAATAACTTTATTTGAGAAGAATAAAAATGTATGCAGATTCAGTAATTTAGTGCATCTGCATAAATTACTATAAACTAGTTTAAATGAAATTTAAATGAGATTTTTAAGGGGAAAACAATTGTTGCACATTTATTACAAATAAAAAACTGAAGCATCACATGTACATAAGTATTCACAGCCTTTGCTCAATACTTTGTTGATGCACCTTTGGCAGCAATTACAGCCTCAAGTTTTTTTGAATTTGATGCCACAAGCTTGGCACACCTGTCTTTGGGAATTTTTGCCCATTCCTCTTTGCAGTACCTCTCAAACTCTATCAGGTTGGATGAGAACCGACGGTGTACGGCCATTTTCAGATCTCTTCAGAGATGGTCATATGGATTTAGGTCTGGGATCTGGCTGAGCCACTCAAGGACATTCACAGAGTTATTGTAAAACCCATCCATTGATATTGTTCAAGAGCACTCTGAAGCAGGTTTTCTTTCAGAATGTCTCTCTACATTGCTGCATTCATCTTTCCCTCTATCCTGACTAGTCTTCCAGTTCCTGCTGCTGAAAAACATCCCCCCCACCATGATGCTGCCACCACCATGCTTCACTGTAAGGATGGTATTAGCCTGGTGATGAGCTGTCCCTGGTTTTCTCCAAACGTAACACCTGGCATTAACTCCAAAGAGTTAAATTTTTGTCTCATCAGACCAGAGAATTTAAAAATTCCAGGCGAGGAGTGGCTTTCGTCTGGCCACTCTACCATACAGGCCTGATTAATGGATTGCTGCACAGTTGGTTGTCCTTCTATAGGATTTTCCTCTCTCCACAGGTGAGTGCTGGAGCTCAGACAGAGTGACCATTAGGTTATTCATCACCTTCCTGGCTTAGACCGTTCTCCCCCGATCACTCAGCTTAGATGGCCGGCCAGCTCTAGGAAGAGTCCTGGTGTTTCCAAACTTCTTCCACTTACGGATGATGGAGGCCACTGTGCTCATTGGAACTTTCAGAGCAGAAACAATGTTCTGTAACCTTCCCTAGCCTTGTGCCTCGATAAAATCTTGTCTGGGAGGTCTACAAACAATTCTCTTGTCTTCATGCTTGGTTTGTGATTTGACATGCACTGTCAACCCTGGGACCTCATATGGACAGGTGTATGCCTTTTCAAATCATGTCTAATCAACTGAATTTACCACAGGTGAACTCCAATTAAGCTGCTGAAACATCTCAAGAATGATCAGTGGAAACAGAATGTACCTGACCTCAATTTAGAGCTTCACGGCAAAGGCTGTGAATATTTATGTACATGGGATTTTTCAGGTTTTTTATTTTTAATAAATTTGCAACAAATTTCTAAAAAGTCTTTTTTCACATTGTCATTATGGGGTATTGTGTGTAGAATTGTGAGGAAATAAATTAATTTAATCCATTTTGCAATATGGCTGTAACATAAAAAAATGTGGAAAAAGTGAAGCTGTATGAATACTTTCCAGATGCACTGTATAAGAACACGTGGAAAACATGCAAACTCCATAAACAAATCCCAAGTGACCCACTCGGAACTCGAACCAGCAACCTTCTAGCTGTGAGGCGACAGTGTTAACCACTGAGCCACCGTGCCACCCTGTTTAAACATAGATACAGGTTAATTAATTTGTATTTTTGTTCTCCTTAATTATTGAAATATATTATATCAGTCAATTATACTATAATAATACATTAATCATACAGTATATGCTACAACAATGCTGTGTGCGTCTCTCTGTGTGTGTGTGTGTGTGTGTGTGTGTGTGTGTGTGTGGGTGGGTGGGTGGGTGGGTGAATTTCACTTTTATTAACAATAATATTCAGCATTTCATTTTTAAAACTAAAATCTGTCAGTCAAATAAAAATTGAATACTTCAAATTAAATGTTTAATGAAGTGAATTTGAAAATAAAGATACGGTTTTTCTATCTTTGGATTAAATTCATGAGCTTAAGTTGGTTGTATGACCACAGAGAGTGTTTGTAGCATTTCTAAAGGTTACTGTGGTTTTATATGCTGTGTCTATTTTCTCTCTCTATGTGCTCAATTGGTCTCGGAGGAGCTGTGGATCTGGCTCAGCGTGTGCATTTACTCTGCTGTTTCTACCACACAGTGCATTCACCAACTGGACTCAGCACATGCTTGTTTATAGCAGCGCAACCTAAACTTGATGTCATCCCCTCTGTGGCTCTTGTGCATTGTTGAAGCTTTACCGAGAGTTTTGTTTCTTAAAGGACACTGCTGGCGTAATGGTGTATAAGGGGAACCCAGAAAATGTTGTACTTTCTTGTGCGGTTCCTTGAGCCTTGTGGATTTGGGTGGATTTTGCCTTTGTTATTTCCAGGTCCTCCTGAATGGCAGTCACTTGATACTGTAAGTTGATATCAAAGGCTCTTTGCTGGAAAACTTTAACAACATACATTATTATAAATATTTTTTAAACAAGAGATGCTGTTTGGTGGAGTTGGGAGGTTACCAAAACACTAATTTCAAAAGTTTAGGCAATAAGGTAATGTAATGTAATGTAATGTAATGTAATGCAAATAAATTAATAAATAAATTAATTAATTAATTAATTAAAAATTAATAAATTAATTAATTAAAAATAAATAAATTGATTAATTAATTGATACAGAAATACGTAAATAAAAATTAAATACATACATAACTAAATAAACACATAAATGCATAAATAAACACATTAATCACCTAATACATTAACAAATGCATAAATATTCAAATACATAAATAAATAAACAAATAAATACATACATATATACGTAAATGCACAAATAAATGAACTAATTAATGAACTAATAAACAAACGCATACATACATACATACATACATACATACATACATACATACATACATACATATATACATACATACATACATATATACATACATACATACATAAACAATTTAATTAATTAATAAATACATAAATAAATGCATATATAAATATATAAATAAACAAACAAATAAATATAATAAATGCATACATAGATGCATAAATAAATAAACAATTCATTCTAAAATGAGCAATAAATAAATGCTTACATTTGTAAATAAATAAATAAACTAATACATAAATACAAAAATACATACACACATAAATGCATAAATAAACAAACAGTTCATTATAAAATAAACAATTTCTCATAAAATAAGCAATAAATAAATGCCTACATTTGTAAAAAAAAAAAAAAACAAATACAAAAATACAAAAATAAATGCATGCACAAATACATACATAAATGCATAAATAAATCAATCAATTAATTAATGAATTACTTATATTTTAATACATAAATAAACAAATAAATAAATAAATGAACAAATTAATTAATTTTTAAAAATGCATAAACAAACAAACAAACAATAAAACAAACAAATAAATCGTTTTCATTCAGCCAGTATGTATTACATTGATTAAACGGGTCCTCTATTTTCTTTTTAACATTCTATTTATCGTATAATCCAGAAGAATATTAAGCAGAACAGTTGTTTTCAACATTAATAATTAAGATTTCTTGAGTACCAAACCACCATATAACATTTTTTTTTTAAATCGCGTGATACTAAAAACTGGAATAATATTAGTAATGCAAATTCAGCTTTGACACCACAGGAATAAAATATAATTTAAAGCATTCAACATACAAAACAAATTATTTTAAACAGTTTTAAATATTAATATAATATTACTGCCATAGCAGTTAATATAGAAGACACTTCATGTTCACTGTTCCTACAAATGTGTTTAAAATAAAAGTGAGAAAAAAGGTAGCATATGTTTTGTGTTGATTTAGCAGCTCCGCTTCTTGCCAGAAGTGTCACCATAAGGAGAGATCAATAGCAGCCATTTGAAAAACGAAATTGTGCTGCTTAACTACTGTGTGCGTATGTTTTCCGTGCCTTTGGAGCACCGCATGTGACATGAGGTAGACCTGTGTTTCCCCTCATATCCCTGCTTCCACAGAAAGACGGCATTCACTGAAATACTCCGTTCAGACATTTTATTTTGATTTCTGACAAAAGTAGTCAAGGCTACTGATCTCTGACACAAGCAGTTACGAAGACGCAATTTGGTGCAATGGCTGAGGTGTTCTGCGGCTTTAAACAACCGCCGTGCTTTTCCAGGCGTTTCTTTTTTTCGACCAATATCTTCCAATTACAGAAAATGAAGGCAGATGCAATTTGCAACAGTATTTGCTTTGAAAGCAAATCTGGACCCTAGGCTGACAGGATCGCTTTCAGTTATATACATGACTTCAGCTGTGCGCCTGGTTGACTGTAATAAAGCTTCTTCCGTGGCACCTTTAACCTTTAGACCTGGACGTTGTGGCAAATCAAAGTATTTCCCCACAGGGCTTCAGCATGTGCATTTACATAGACACTAACAATCGTGTTTCACACCTCCTGCTCCAGCGCCAAGAATAATATTCAACTATCCATTGATCCTGTGACATAAAACCAGGTCTAAAAGTGTAATTGCTTGTGGTGGAAGGTCTGTCAACACTTGCACGGCATAGCATGGTGCTGGATTGGGTTTATGCATGTCATTTTTTCCATTAAAGTCAATTTAAACTGGGTCTCAAATGACACAACGTTGTGAAAATGTTACCTTGAGGAGTTATTTCTTCCTGGTGTGACTCAGTCATGAAACTTGGTGTTCAGTGTAATTTACTTGTGAAGTTATTTGAATGTTTTTCCTTTATGCAGTTTAATTCTTCATCTCATGTTTTTAATGGAGGAGGAATGAGAAATTTACAGAAAGTGGTACAAATATAAGAGATGACAAGGTGGCCCAGTGGATGCCTCACAGCAAGAAGGTCGCTGGTTCGAGTCCCAGCAGGGTCAGTTGGCATTTCTGTGTGGGGTTTGTATGTTCTCCCCATGTGTAGGGTTCCTCCTGGTGCTCCAGTTTCCCTCACAGTCCAAAGACATGGATAAAACTAAATTGGCCGTAGAGTATGAGTGCATGTGAATGTGAAAGTGTATGGGAGTTTCCCAGTACTGAGTTGTGGCTGGAGGAGCATATGCCAGAATAGTTGCTGGTTCATTTTGCTGTGGCGACCTCTGATAAATAAGGGACTAAGCCGAAGGAAAATGAATAAATGAATGGATACAAGTATAAAAATGCTAACCAAATTTACAGAAATGACACTAAATTAACAACATTGTAAATAAAACTGTTGAACATACAAAAGCATGTGACTAAAGCACAAACACTTTTACATTGATCAAAGTGACTGATTTTGGAATAATAACTTTAAAAAACTTTTAAAATGTTGTAGTTCGTTAGACTATAGTTCGATAGAACCTGTGAACAATTAAAAAGAAAAGCAAAACAAATAAAATAAAGTAAAATGTTCACGAAATTTAAATAAATGTTACATCATTATTTACAAATATTTATGCCAAAATTAAACACACAGTACTTACTATACTAAAAATGTACAACAATAAACGATTAGACAAAATTTAAGCAAGCGGAGTATTGTCAAAATTGTTCTTGTTATCAATATAATAAGAATTTTGTCCAGAATAATCATAGATTTAAAAATAACTGATCATCAGTAATGAGCGGCACGGTTGCTCAGTGGTTAGCACTGTCGCCTCATGGCAAGAAGGTTGCTGGCTCAAGTCCTGACTGGATCAGTTGGCATTTTTTATGCGGAGTTTGCAGGTTCTCCCCGTGTTAGCGTGGGTTTCCTGCGGGTGCTCCTGTTTCTCCCACAGTCCAAAGCACTATAGGTGAATTAGGTAAACAAAATTGGCCGTAGTGTATGGGTGTGTGTGAGAATGAGTGTTTACGAGTGTTTCTCAGTACCGGGTTGGGGCTGGAAGGGCATCCGCTGCTAAAAACATATGCTGGAACAGTTGACGGTAATTTCCGCTGTGGTGACACCTGAAATAGAAACTAAGCTAAAGGAAAATTAATGAATTAAATTTTACAAGGCGACATATTGCAGTAGGTAGTACTGTCGCCTCACAGCAAGAAGGTCGCTGATTCGAGCCTCGCCTGGTCAGTTGGTATTTATGTGTGGAGTTTGCATGTTGTCCCTGCGTTCACGTGGGTTTCCTCCTGGTGCTCCGGTTTTCCCTCACAGTCCAAAGACATGCGGTACAAGTGAATTGGGTAAGCTAAAATGTCCGTAGTGTATGAGTTTATGAATGAGTGTGTGTGGATCTCCCCCAGAGATGGGTTGCGACTGGAAGGGCATCCGCTGCGTAAAAACGTGCTTAACAGTTTACAATTTTTTATGAAATGATTATATATGCACAGAAAGCATTATAAATGCAAGTATCAATCAGGACAGTGTAAAGATCTCAATTTGTGATTTTTTCAGATTTCAGATATTTATTTGTATTCACCAAACGTTCTACTGGTCCTGTCGTATTGTATTACTTGCAGCACAATGCTCTATGGCTATTGCCATATGTATATTCCTGTGTGTGCATTTTTGTTATGTGTCAGGCAATTTCATGTTGTGTTTGTAGTTTTTATATTGTATTTGTCAAAAAAACAAATAAAAATAAAAAATCAATCAAAATAAAACCGAGTATCTCCATTTGGCAATACGGTGGCACAGTGGGTATCGCTGCCGCCTCACAGCAAGAAGATCACTGGTTCGAGACCCGGCTAGGTCAGCTGGCATTTCTGTGTGGAGTTTGCATGTTCTCCCCGTGTTTGTGTTGGTTTCTTCCAGGTGCTCTGGTTTCCCAGACAGATTAAAAACATGTGCTTTAGGTGAATTGGGTAAGCTAAATTGTCCATAGTGTATTTGTGTATGTCCTGTTCCTCCAGATTGGGGGTTGAGCATTGGACTAACAACTCATCTCATAAAAACTAGATGTCACAAAACACCAATATGCTGCAGCTAAACAACAACTTCGATATAAATGGCAATGGGAGTAAGCATCTCCATTTAATGTTTCAAATAACTTGTACCAAAATATGGGTGAAATAACGCTTCATCATTCATTCATTTTCTTTTTGGCTTAGTCCCTTTATTAATCAGGGATCGCCACAGAGGAATGAACTGCCAACTTATCCAGGATATGTTTTATGCAGTGGATGCCCTTCCAGCTGCAACCCATCACTAGGAAACACCCATATACACTCATGCAAACTCCACACAGAAATGCCAACTCACCCAGGCGGGGCCCGAACAAGCGACCTTCTTGCTGTGAGGCGATTGTGCTACCCACTGCGCCACTGTGACACCCCTCACTCCATCATGACTCAAAAATATTTAAGCCAATTTTAAACATACATACTATACAAAATATGTAAAAGAATAAGTGATCAGATAAAATTTGAGCAAATGGTATTGTCAAAAAAAATTCTTGTTATATATAAATAAGAATTGTATCCAGTATAAACACAGACTTAAAAATGAGTCATTCAATATATTTAATTAATTGATTAATTAAAATTATATGTGCACTTTCACACACATACACAACGGCAAATTTAGTTTATTAATTTCCCCTGTACTGCATGTCTTTGGACTGGCGGAAATCTGAGCAGCCAGGAAACTCATGCAAACACAGGGAGAACACACAAACTCCACACAATAATGCCAAATGACCCAGCTGGGACTCGAACAAGTGCTAACCACTGAGCCACCGTGACACATTTTTAGGGCTTACTCAAACTAGGCTATCCGAACTGTGCCTAGGCCTGTTTCCTGTTTCGTTTGACAAGTGTGAGTGCTCACAATCGGGCCCAGTCATGGTTCAATTGGTGGGCACTGGCCCAGTTGGAAAAGTGTCCAGTTGAACCCGAAACTAAAGACGTGACATTATTTTTGAGGGACTAGTTTATATGGATTTATTAATCATTCTTTTCAATGAACACGTACTGTCATGGTTTATTAAAGATGTAAACCCCTCGCTGCACGTCAGCTGCACCTTCAGCAATCCTCCTGATATGTGCAGCATGAGAACTTTATGATAATTTATGAGCATCAAAAATTGTGGATCTGTTCAGCAAGATATTTGCTGTGACACCCCTCACTCCATCATGAATCAAAAATATGTATGCCAATTTTAAACATACATACTATACAAAATATGTAAAAGAATAAGTGATCAGATAAAATTTGAGCAAATGGTGTTGTCAAAAAAAATTCTTGTTATATATATATAAGAATTGTATCCAGTATAAACACAGACTTAAAAATGAGTCATTCAATATATTTAATTAATTGATTAATTAAAATTATATGTGCACTTTATTAGTGAGTAAGATGAACTCTTAAAACACATTTAAAGTAATTACTGTGACTATGAAATCTGACAACATGTTTCTGTAGTCCTGCTTCATATGACATCCCCCTAAAACTTACTGAGACATATACTGGAGATGTGATTTCGGAAAACAAAACCCTTACTGAAAAGCCCTTGCATTGTCTCTCTACACTCCCAACATGTGCTCTAAAGCTGTAAAACCACAACCAAAGAGCACCTCATTTAAGCTGACAGCCTGGAAACCTTTTTCCTGTTGTGAAATACTTTTTAAGCTCACGACACTGCACATTATTCCATTCCCTGTCCTCAATTGGAACTCATTTCATTCGACAAAAACACTTCCTGAAGCCGAATGGGTCACGCCTCGGTTGCCCCAAATATGTGAGGGCAATAGAGCATGACCCACAGCTCACCCTTGCCCACTGTCACTCCATAGATTTGATCCCTAACATCTATAAAGATGTTTTAGAGTCTTTCCATGCCTCATCTGAGGCTTACAAATCACAACCACATCAGAAACGATACAGGACACCTACTGTAGCGACGCCAATACAAAGGAATGACTGTTGTCACCAGTTCTGTAAACAGTAAGCACCATTACGAGAAACCGCTGGAAATACAGCTTGTTTTTATAGCACGTCTGTAATTTCCTCAACTTTACTCTGGCGGTGAGGAGCAGCTGAAGCACAATGATTTCACAAGACCGTAGCTCGATTCTCCACCGAAATAGGCTCTTCCCGAAGTTGCACTATCCAAAGTGGTCTGGCCCTTCGGTGCTATTGTTGCAATTGAAGACGTCTACATCCTCAGGGGGTCGGCAATCATTTGAGGTTTGGGTGCATTAAAAAATGCAAAGCGAGCGCCATTTCATTTTCATTTTTAGCTACTTCAATTTTGCCTCATCTTTGATATTTACACAGGCAGGGACATATGAGTTTATAATCAAATTCATCTTGTCTTCTTCTCTGTATTAGGATTGCTCTGTAGGCAATGATATTCCTAACAGTTTTTTTTCACACAATGTACAACTAAAGTAAAAAAAATAAATAAAACAAGTAAACAGCATTTTGGTGGATAATTTTAGATAACAATCATGTTTTGGGGCAATTTTTAAAAAATAATTTTCAAGCTTTTTGAAGATGATAGTAATAAAATAAAAATAAATAAATAAATAAATAAATAAATAAATAAATAAATAAATAAATAAAGTAATAATAATAATAATAATAATAATAATAATAATAATAATAATAATAACTTGTATTTGTAATGCGCCTTACACAAGGTGCTACAGTGGTTGAAACATAATAAAACTTTGCTATTCCATAATTGCAATCACCACTACTCTTCTGTTACACACTCAAAAGAAGGCTATTTATTTTCCTTTAAAAAAAAGTATACTTTTGGGGTGCAGTATAAGTAGGCTATGTGAATTGGGTCACAGCATAATATTATAACTTAAATGCTTCACTAATAATAATTGAGAGATTTCTTAAAATGTTCAAAAGACCGAGCATTCCTAATAGTACAAGGCAAAGAATTCCACAACCTCGGGGAATAAAAAATGATTTCATAAAATAGCTGCATAAAAAGTCACATCATACTGGTCGGGCATGCATAATGCAACCAGTTTTAGTCATGTCATCCTTCATTCATTTTCCTTTTGCTTGGTCCCTTTATTCATCAGGGGTCGCCACCGCGGAATGTACCGCCAACTTATCCAGCATTTTTTTACACAGCAGATGCTCTTCCAGCTGCAACCCAGTACTGGGAAACACCCATACACTCTCACATTCACACACATACACTACGGCCAATTTAGTTTATTCATTTCCCCTGTACTGCATGTCTTTGGACTGGGGGAAATCTGAGCAGCCAGGAAACTCACGCAAACACAGGGAGAACATACAAACTCCACACAGAAATGGCAAATGACCCAGCTGGGACTCGAACAAGTGACCTTCTTGCTGTGAGGCGACAGTGCTAACCACGCATTTTTAGAGCTTACTCACACTAGGCTATACGAACTGTGCCTAGGCACGTTTCCTGTTTCGTTTGACAAGTGTGAGTGCTCAGAATCGGGCCCCGTCATGGTTCAATTGGTGGGCACTGGCCCAGTTGGAAGAGTGTCCTGTTGAACTCGAAACTGAAGATGTGATATTATTTTTGAGGGACTATTTTATATGGATTTATTAATCATTCTTTTCAATGAACACGTACTGTCATGGTTTCTGTTAGCTGTAAGTCAGCTGCACCTTCAGCAATCCTCTTATTATGTTCAGCATGAGAACTTTATGATAATTTATGAGCATCAAAAATTGTGGATCTGTTCAGCAAGATATTTGACTGCGTGTCAGTGCATCTCAAAGACTAAAAATAATACAAAACAGAATAACTAAAGCAATCTCCATTGTATGAAGCGAGAGCGCTTCTCTTCTGCTAAACTGAATAGTCGCATCATCTGACGGAAGTGTGCTCGGGCTCGAAAGGTAAAGATGCAGTGTGAGTGCAGGCTGTCGGGGGATGGGGGGGGGGGGGTGACAACCGCATTTGGGCATGGTTCAAGACAATTGTACCAAGTGAGAGATCATGTCATGAAAGTTTTTCAAAATGCAATTTTTTCACTGTGTACCGCCTTGATATATCAGTTCTTACTCATTAAACATTTAATAAAAGTTAGAAAAAGATTTTTTTTATCCTTTGTAAAACAATTTTTGTGCTCTTTTGCTCAACCAATATTGCATTTATTTAATCAAATGTAAAGTAAACTGTGAAATTGTGAAAATTTATTGCAATTTTAAATTCATGTTTTACATTTCGATATATATTTAAAACCTAATATAATCAAGTTTTAAATATACAAGTGTTGTGAAAAAGGAATTAATGTTTATTATTTTTGTCTCTTTTTCTTTTCATTAAACAGTTGTATTTGTATTGCTTAAGGTGAAATATTAAACAAATATTACAATGCCTTGTAATAAATGCCTTGCATACTAATGAAGCATTTTTGCAGAAGTAGATGAAGCTAAATAATTTGAGCTTTGCAGCTAAACTTCCTGTGAGCAGAAATGTGTTTAAACTGAACACAGAAAGTGTGCTCCTGAGAACTTTTATGCTTTTAATGTTGTGCAGAGAATTCGTAGAAAAAGAGGACGTATGTGGGTGCGGCCAATGGAGGACTGGAGAATGATTGACAAGTGATAAATTCCATTAAACTCCACCCGTTAATATCAGCTGCATATAAAAGCTCGAATCTGGGAATGAAAATTATTAAGCACTTCCTGGATGTAACTCCTGCATTGCATTGAGGATAACAAAATTCTGTGAATCAAGTTATTAATTTGTATACAATAAATTACTAAGATTTTTGACATTAAAGAAAACCCTCTCCTGACCCTTTTTATTGAACATGCATGGAACTGATGATATATTCTAACGCAAGCATTATTACTCCTGTCCTCAGTGTCATATCAGTGCCTTCTGGAATTCTAATTATAATAATTATAATATGCTGATTTGGTGCTCAACAAACATTTCTTATTATTATATTGTTTGCAGCTTCATACATTTTTGTGGAAATAATACATTTAGGATTAATAAATGCCCAGAAAAACTGTTTTTATTTAAAATATTTTGTTACATTTGAGGACGGCATGGTGGCTCAGTGGTTAGCACTGTCACCTCACAGCAAGAAGGTCACTGGTTTGAGTCCAGCAGAAGTGTATGACTGTTTTCCAGTACTGGGTTGTGGCTGGAAGGGCATCCACTCTATAAAACATATCCCGGAATAGTTGCCGCCTTGGCGGTTCATTCCGCTGTGGCGAGCCCTGATGAATAAGGGATTAAGCCGAAGGAAAATGAATGAATGTAACATTTGAATGGTTTACTGTCAATTTTGATCAATATGATGCATCATTGCTTCTTTTATATATAGAGAGTATCTTAAAAATCCTTCTAACTCAATATTTTTGACCGGCATGAAATCTAAATTGACACTTTTTGCAAACATCGTTTTATAACTGATATTCATTGTTTCAGCAAACACACTCAGGCTGGCTTTATTCTGGTATGTAACACTCAATTTTCCTCACTGAATCAGTCAACAATACTTTCTATAAAAATTCCTCCCTCCATTATTTGTTGACTAATTTCAGGCTCAAATATTGTTTGGAAGATCATTTGATTATCAAGATAATGTTCAGGCCAAACAAAACCAAACTATACGAACAACCCCCATTAATGGACGTCTTTGTGAACAGAGGAAAATAACCATGGTAGACCGTCAGCAAAGGTAGAACTGCAAATTTTCTTTTTAAATTAATTAACAACAACAAAAAATAGGCTTTATTTTTAGATTAGCACATTATTTTGTAAACTATTTATTGGTGGAGGTTTATTTCAGTCACGTTTTTACAACTACTCGCAATCACTCAAATGCATTCACACGTCCAGAAAAACATTATTGGACATTCAGCATTTCCATTAAACCATTAAAAACATTTAAAACGTAGTCTTGCCTTGAATTCCCAGAGCGAGCAGTTCTGGCTAACATGTGCGCTGCAGATGTTGTCTCACTGCGCTCAATGCATTGGGAGGTTTTGTGTGAGTTTGCAACGTTTGCTCACAGCCTTGGCTCCAGAGATAACCCAAGTCCAATGGCATCAAATCCAACAGCTCTGAGATCAGCGTCGGGCACGGGAAAAGGAGTCTGGGATGGTCATTTATCAAGAGACATGTCCAAAAACCGAGGTGATGCATATCTAAAAAGTAGGGGGAGAATAATAATTTGAATTCATATCACTGGCACTGAGGCCTAAAGCAAAGTTTTGACTTTGTGATATCACGCATGGAGGCATTTATCTTCAGAAGCAATTGATTTGGATACATTTGATATTGCAATGAAAAGCAGCTGGATGACTTGTCTGGCAGTGTCTTCCACTTAAAGACATCTATCTTTTTTTTTTTTTTTTTGATGGAATGTTTGGCTGTGTGTTACTGTCATCTTATTTTGTTAGATAGTTCATACATTGCACATCATGAACTTTATTGAGATGTTGCCTTCTTGATAGGAGTTTATTTAGACTTATTCATTCATTCATTTTCCTTCGGCTTAGTCTCTATTCATGCAGGGTTGCCACGGCGGAATGAACCGAAAAGTTATCCAGCATATGATTTACACAGTGGATGCCCTTCCAGCTGCAACCCAGTACTGGGAAACACACACTCATTCACACTCATACACTACGACTAACTTTATTAATTTTCTTTTTGGCTTAGCCCCTTTATTAATCAGGGTTCGCCACAGTGGAATGAACAGCCAACTTATTCAGCACGTTTTACGCAGTATGCCCTTCCAGCTGCAACCCAACACTGGGAAACACTGACACACTCTTGCACACACTCACTATGGCCAATTTAGTTTATTCAATTCACCTGTACCGCATGTCTTTGGACTGTGGGGGAAACCAGAGCACTCGGAGGAAATCCACGCAAACACGGGGAGAACATGCAAACTCTACATGGAAATGCCAACTGGCACAGTGCTAACCACAAAACCATCGTGTTTGCAAACACTTACGATGATCATCTATAACTTGCACCTTATAAAAAGACCTGATGTAGGTGAATGCGGTAAACCATTTTAAATAAACATTTTCTTTCTTTCTCATATAAGCGCATAAGCGGTCCGATTCGTAGTTCGCGGCCAAACGACTCTTATGAACACGTCCTTCTAAAAGTCCGCAAATAAGATTCAAACTCACATAGTTCCGGTTGTGTGCGATTGAAAACAAACTGGGAAGCAGTTTGTGTTGAGTTGCTACTTCAGGTATTTTGTGGATCTTTATTTAATCACTTGCTACTATTTTATGCTATAATAGCCTACTTAAAGAAACATTATGATATTTTTACAAGTATACAAATACTATAGTGAGGGCGTCAATGAACAGTGATTGCTGACACTTCCGGTGCTGTTTAATGTTGGAATTTTTGGGAGAATTGAAAGGAAGTTAAAGTAATTTGTTGATAAATTATGCAGAATTGTCATGTGCTTAAGTAACAGCAATTTTTCGTTGTTATGAGCACAATTCCTTAAAGCATGAAAATAAATCTTGAAGATGTGTTTCATGGGAAAAGACTGATTGCAGACTTATTGCACTAAACCATCGTGAAATTAATGTACTACATATTATAATATAATATAATATATTACAATATATTACTTATGTAATATATTAATATCATGATATCATATAATATATTATTAATATCCAAAGTTATTAATATATTACATTATAATATACTAAATAGTTTTATATATATATATATATATATATATATATATATATATATATATATATATATATATATATATAATGTGAGATATGTGTATACTATCAAATTATTTTATTTACATTTCTTTAAAATAGGCCTTAGAGGGACCCCAAAATAGTTAATTTGCTCACCCTCTAGTTGTTTCAAATCTGTACAGGCTTTTTTTTTCTGTTGAACATTGAAAAATACCAGAAATCGGTAACTGTTGACTTCTATAGTATTCATCCATTCATTTTTCTTCGGCTTAGTCCCTTTGTTCATTATGGGTTGCCACAGCAGAATGAACCACCAACTTATTCAGCAGATCAGATCAGTATCAATCTACCCATCAGATTTTGCTACCAGTGTAAAATTTTAACATGGAGTAGTGTGATATGAAGCTCCCTAACCTACCTAATTCCTAACCCCAACTTCAGAACCATTCAAATACAGTGTTGGTAGCATAATCTGATGGGTAGGATAAATTGTCAGGGCATTGGAGCAAACCAACATGAACATGGGGAGAACAAGCAAACTCCACACAGAAATGTCAACTTGCCCATCCGGGACTCAAACCAGCGACCTTCTTGCTGTGAGGCGACAGTTCTAACCACTGAGCCACCATGTCGCCCAACTTCCATGTTATTTTGCTATTCTGAAAGTCTACCAACATTCCAACATTCTTCAAAATGTCTTCATTTTTGTACAACAAAAGAAAGAGGCTCTTCAAAGTTTGAAACCACATTAGGGTGAGTAAATGGTAAGGAAATTCCTTTTTTAGGGGTAAACTATCCCTTTTAGTAAGAGTACTGCTTAATAAAAGCCTCTAATTAAAATATTTTAATGGTTTACTGATAACATTTGATGAGGTTAATGCATCCTTGCTTGCAAGAAAAGGAGAATAATGTTTCTTGGCAGAAATACATATGCGGATAGAATCAATTTGCATTTATATACAGACATATAGAATGTAGTGCAATGAGGGTCTAATTAACCATCATCTAACTATTTACAGAATCAAAAATGGCATGTTTACAGTCGATTTTTATGCAGGCATCCAGTCAAGCTATGTCCTGGCAGTCTTCATTCTTATTCGCAGTGTGAGCCAATGCTCCTCATTAACATTGCTTTGGTCTCTTTCAGGTTGGGTAGACTGGAGAGCTCCTGGCAGCTGCAGCCCACACAAAGGTGCAGAGAAACTGGCCTGACGAGGCTGCCCTCGGGACCACCTTCAATCCTCCACCCCCTGATGGAGTCAGATAAGTAACAACAGGGGGTCACCTCAACACTGCCTTTAACAAAAGCTCCCCGTGGTTAATGAGGTTCCTACGGGGCCTTGTGATCCATGTGAAGGGGATATGATATATTGTTTGTGGGATATTTATATCACTTCCTTTATGCAATTATCCCCTCTTTTTCTCATAAAAGATTTTAGTTCATTTATTTCGTTTCTATATTTATTTATTGTAAAGTGGTAAAACACAGTGATTGATTGAAGGAATTTATTAATGCTTTTACATTTTTAAAAATTTAATTATTGATAGGCGGCACAGTGGGTACTAGCGCTGTCGCCTTATACCAAGAAGGTCACTGGTTCAAGCCTCAGCCTGGTCAGTTGGCATTTCTGTGTGGAGTTTGCTTGTTCTCCCCGTGTTTGCGTGGGTTTCCTCTGGTTGCTCTGGTTTCCCCCTGCAGTCCAAAGACAAGCAATATAGGTGAATTGGGTAAGCTAAATTGTCAGTGTATGTGTGAGAATAAGAGTGTATGGGTGTTTCCCAGTGATGGGTTGCAGCTGGAAGAGCATCCGCTGCTTAAAACATGCTGGATAAGTTGGCAGTTCATTCTGCTGTGGCGACCTCTGATTAATACATGGACCTAGCCGAAAAGAAAATAAATAAATTAATACATTTATTGATTAATTGTCTGACTGACTGATTCACTCACTCACTCACTCATTCACTCACTCAATAATTATTCTTTCAGTCATTCACTTTGAACACGTTTGAAATTGTATTCATTTATGTATTCATTCACTTTCAAGGGGCACAACAATGATAGATTAAATTAATTTATTAATGCTTCACTGATTGCTTAATTGATTCACTCACTCACCCAATAAATATTCATTCATTTGTTTCATTTGTACACAAGTTTTACCTTTTATTAATCAATTAGTTTGTTTATTCATCTATTTATTGTGAAGTGGTATAGCAATGATTAATTTAATTAATTTATTAATGCTTGATTGCTTGATTTATTGACTTCACTCACTTGCTCATTCACTCACTGGTTCACTAACTCACTCACTCACTCACTTACTCACTCACTCACTCACTCACTCACTCACTCACTCACTCACTCAGTAGTTCATTCATTGTGAACACAATATTCTATTTTATTCATTCATGCAGTACTTCATTGTAAAGTGGTATAACATGATAAATGAATGGCTGATTGATTGATTGATTTGTTCATTCATTCATTGTGAACACAAGGTTTTACTTTATTTATTTATTCATTAATTCATTGATTATGAAGTGGTACAACACAGTGATTGATTTAATTTATGCTTGATTGATTGTTTGATTCTGTTCATTTATTCACTCACTCACTCACTCACTCACTCACTCACTCACTCACTCGCTCACTCAATCACTCACTCAATAATTCATTTCATTCATTCATTCATTCATTCATTCATTCATTCATTCATTCATTCACTTACTCAGTTGTTGCTTATACATTAATTAATTCATTGTAAAAACAATATTTTACTTTATTTATGCATGCATTAATTTAGTGTGAAGTGGTATGACATGATTAATTGATTGGTTGGTTGATTGATTTTGTATATTTATTTCTAAATTAATTTATTTTATTTTTCATTCATTCATTCATTCATTCATTCACTCAGTTGTTGCTTATACACTTATTCATTAATTGTGAAAACAATATTTTACTTTATTTATTCATGCATTAGTTTATTGTGAATTGGCATATCACAATGATTAGTTAAATAAATAAATAAATAAATAAATAAATAAATAATTAAATTATTGAATTAATGATTGAATTAATTAATTAATTAATGGTTGATGGATGGATGGATGGATCGATTGATTGATTAATTGATTGATGCTGTTAATTTATTCACTCAGTCAGTCACTCACTCAAGTCAAATCAATCTCACTCACTTATTCAATACTTGTCAAATTGAATGATTAATAAATGAATGAATGAATGAATGAATGAATGAATGAATGAATGAATGAATGAATGAATGAATGAATGAATGATGCATATTATATATTGCATTTATTACGTTTATTTGTAATCCAGTATGTAACGCAGCACTCAAGGTTCACAGGGTTGAACACAGCACCAGAGGTTTTATACATGACCATACAAGGTCAGCTATGAGCCTCTGTGAGTAACAGTAAAAGTGTGATAGATTTAAAACAAAATGCAGGCGTGGTATTTACTTGGGAGTCTTATGTAAAGTGCTGTTTTTTTATTTTGAGGCTTGAGGTTTGTGATAGTGAAAGGAAGAAAGATGTACATTTATGCGTGTGCACTCAGACTGGAATACTTAATTGTACAAGTTATTATTTTTGTGGTCATACCAACCACTTTTCTCAGTTGGGATGGGTGGAGATGGAGCGTGGGCGTCCAGTATTCACTCCGACGTGTTGTGGAGCATCTGCATAGTGTACTTTCCAGACAGAAGAGCTGTAAAAAAAAAAAAAAAAAAAACAGCAACAACATCTGGGGCAATCTGAACTTTTCCTGCAAACATTTTACTGTCTACCACAGACATCTAAACCATGCATTTCCATCTACATAAACAGTTGATGTCCAAATACTACTGCAAACATGTTAACCCAGTCTGTTTTTACAACAAATTTATTTGCAGCATTTTGCAGGGAAATTCTTTCAACTATGAGCTCATTCAACACTTCGTCAGTCAAATGAGGTTATAAAAATTTAGGTTAGAAACTGACTTTAAAGATCCGCAGGGATTTGGGTTTGCTAACTTGGTCCAATTGCAAAAGCAGAAAGGTCTGTGTTTTTTCCGGAGCACTGGGTACGTTTCCCTCAAAGGAACATCAGTGGTTTAATCACCTTAGCGCTCACAGTTTCCCGTGCATTAACAAAGCCACAATTTGGTATGATTCACTGTAAAACACAGTTCCTCTTTATAAATGGCTCTGTTTGTGTTGAAATGACCTGTTAAGGAGGTACCAAAGCCAAGACTAGCTTTTTTTGTGCATGTGCCATTGCGTTAGCACTGCCTAAATTATCGCCATCAGCGTCACAAATCTGTAGCCTGCTGTTTAAAGGTGTTTTGGTGACTGCTGTAAAAGCAAATATTAATAAGCAATGGATTTACATGTTCAGGAGTGTTAGTTAATGTGTCAATCTTCTGGAATTATTACGCCAACTTTGACTTATAGGTCATATAATATGTCATTTGAAAGGATAATGCACTCGCATTTATATAAAGGCAATTGCAGGGCTGTCGGTTATAAGGGGTGAGTTGACATTTGACATGTTTTTTCAGCAATGCAATATGCTGTAAATGCAATAACAGACAGATTTAACTCATTTAAAAGACAGTAAATAAAAAAGACAGTAAATAAAGAAAATGGTTTAGTTTAGATCAGAGATGTCCAAACTAGGTGCCAAAGTTGGCCTATTGTAACCTTTGATTTGGAGTGCCATCCCATCTGAGAAGAAAGGAAGAAGGTTGATGTTTTTTATACACATTGTCATTTCTAATTTAATGTAATCTTTAATTTGTTAGTTTTATTTTAAGCTACAAAAAACTAACTTGATTTGAATGTTTCAAATAAATGTTGTAAATGAATCCATTGTTTTTTGTTTTTTTTTATGAACATGCTTTTGGTCAGGAGATAGAGCACAATTTAGAAGTCCTCAATGAACAAATCAAGGCAAAGGCAGGTGCAGCCTGACTAGTGTATTCGGCATTAAACTCCATAGTGTTCTAAATAGAATTCTTATGTTTTCATTATAATATGTTCATTATACAATGTAAAAAAATACATAATGGATTAATTAATCTGATAAAAGTAATGTTATCATTTATTTTTTAAATAAGCAAGAAAAACATTCATGGAAACTTTGTAATACAGTTACTTTGTAACGTTGTAATGCAGGTATATTTACCTTTGGCCCACGGCCCTCAATCAAGTTTGGTTTTTGGCCCTTCATAAGAAAAAGTTTGACTATTCCTGGTTTAGATGGATTAATAGAGACCTAAGATTTCTGTGATGGCAAAAATTCAAACAGAATTGCCAATTCAGTCATATTAAGGTTTCATGATTCATTATTAAAAATGAATCTGAAGAATTTGGAAAAACAATCAAACAGAAATCAGGTAAAAATTAACCTGGTCTTTGTATGAGAATGTAATCTACTTTTATTGGTCACTGGTTTAAAGTATTAAAAATAAAGCATTGTCTTCTTAAAAGCATAGTTCACCCAAAAGTAAAAATGTTTACTTCACGTTTCAGCTGGAGAACGATTGCCATTAACTTTCATAGTGTTTGTTTTAAAACTCATGAAGAGTTGGTATATAGTGAGTAAATCTTAAGTTTTGGGTGAAAACAGTCCCCTTTTATCCCCTTTTCACTAATGTAGTTAGATTTTTTGTGTGGAATGTAACTGAGATAACACTATTGGAAGCAAACACAGACAAATACAAACATTTGAGCAATTTGCAATACACAAATGCATGTATGTGGTTATAGAGAGAGTGCCTTTGATTTTTGGTTTTGTTTTGTCTGCTCACACCTGCAGCTTCTCCATGATGGATGTCCAGCGTTCTCCAGCCTCCGGTGCCTAGACTGCAGCTCTGCACAGGAAGTTTGGCCAGAAGAGAAATGGTCGTGCCCAACTGACCCTGGTTTCTCTCAAGGTTTTTTTTGTCCTTCCCTTTTGTCAATTGGTAAAAGCTTTGTTCCTCGCCAGTGTCGCCACAGGCTTGCATGGTTTGGGATTGTGGAGCTGCGCATCAATGGATTTGCTCTTCAGTGTTTCAACTTTCAGCAGTGAATATTAAACCACACTGAACTGGACCAAATTGAACTTCAACTCTGAAAACTACACTGAAGCAGTTTCGATTCACTATAATCTTCTATGTTAAGCTTCTTTGACACAATTTACACAGGAAAAGAAATAAACATGAATTGAATTGAATTGATTTATAACTAAAATGACTAAGATTATTTGACATAGTAATGTGGTTAAGACCTGCCTGGAACAAATTTAGCTGTGCATTTATCTGAAAATAATTGCAAACTTCATTCATCAGCTATAATCAGAATCAATGTTGGGTCAAGTATGAACAAATTAAGTGAGTTAAGTTTTTTAGTTTTATCTGAATGACAATTTTTTTACCAAACAGTTGGATTTGTTCATATTTGACCAACCATTGGGTTGTAGAATTGTAGATATGTTAAGTGAATTAGGTTTAAATGAATTTGTTTCCTCTCCTAAAGTTAGCTCAAATTAAACAAGAGCACTAAAAAGTACATTTTCACCGTGTTCACTCATCTCTGACTCTTCTAGCAGTCTTTTTTGGTAAAGAGGGTAAACGTGGATTTTCCAATGCTGTGCTCCAGGGCCTCCTTCATTAAAATGATTGGCTGGTTGAAATAGGAGAAACCAAAGCAATTTGGCCTCAGAATTAATTTTTCAAAAGCAGTCTTAATGTCAATTAGTATTCTGTTGCGGCGTTTAACCTATTGCTCCTTCCTTTTCCAACAACCTTTGCCAACATTGGACTCTTTCTGGAAGTCATTGCCTATCAAGTTTACAAGCAGAAAAAAACAAGATTATTCTGTTTGCTGATTTCAGTATATTGTATGCATTTGTTCTGAAATATGTAATAAACCACATTTCTGCATTTCTCATATTAATTAAAATAGGAATTTAAAGAGATGGAAATTTACATGAGAAAAAACTAGTCATAATGGTGCTCTCAATTTTTAAATAAATGCACCGATTCATGAAAGAGACAGTGGAACGTATACAGTATGTGCTTTATAAATAGGCACAGTGAGGAAAAAATAATTCTACCTTAAGTGCCGAAGCATTTACAGTCCCCGACATGGTGCCTATTTGCACAGTTAAACCAAACCACTTAGTAATAGTCGGTAATTTCCTTATGTTAAGCCATGGATAATAATTTCGCAAGAATTTTCATGGATGTCTTCCCGAGCCTGAGCGCCAGCGATAGGTTTGACGTGCCAAATTGCTGAAATGGGGAAAATAAATTTTCTCATTGAAAATTCTAAAACAAATAAGCCAAATAAGAGTATTAAGTAAATGAGCTCCTCACTTTACCTTTGTAACAAATCCAAGGCTGTCACAGAGCATATGCTTGCATGCAAGAAACGCATTATTGACGTTAAATTATTTGGACAAAAGGAGTTTCACATGAACTCTTGGAATGTATGCTGGGTGAGACTGCAAAAAAAATAAAAAATGCCAAAAAAACACGATTGGTTTGCAAAGAAAACCTCATACACATAAAGACTGTGAAAACTGGCTCGTAGCTAAAGCAAGTGTGACATTTTGATGTGATTTTCCATGTTTCAAAGGGAGAAGTCGAAAATCATGTTAACCAGGGTTTCTGTGGGTCTTAAAACGTCTTAAAAATCCATCATTTAATGTATTAAAAAGGTACCAGAAAGTCCTAAATTCAAAAAGACATATTAAATGTGGCATGTACTTAAAAAGATGGTCATGATTTTATTTTATTTGGGGTTTTCAGTGCAGATGTCTATAGATATTCATTCATTTTCTTTTCGGCTTAGTCCCTTCATTAATCTGGGGTCTCCACAGTGGAATGAACTACCAACTTATCCAGTACATGTTTTACGCAGCGGATGTCCTTCAAGATGCAACTCTTGATTGGGAAACATCCATACACACTCATTCACACACATACATTGCGGATAATTTACCTTACCCAGTTCGCCTATACCACAGGTCTTTCGACTTGTGAGGGAAACTGGAGCACCCGGAGGAAACCCACACGAACACAGGGAGAACATGCAAACTCCACACAGAAATGCCATCTGACCCAGGAGGGGCTTGAACCAGCGACCTTCTTGCTGTGAGGCGATTGTGCTGTCTATAGATATCTTCATATTAATTTACTTCATATACTTAATGAAGAACATTTATTTTGAGTTAAATGCCACCCAAAGGTACATGTAGGGTTATTTTTTATCAGTGAAATAAAGTATTTTTAGTTGTTTTGTGCCAAAACGGTGGTCCAAAATTATTCATATTCAAAGTAATTAGCTATTTAATTACTTTTAATACAATAATTTTAGTATAAACCATTTATTACATATGGCTCCTGATGATGCACTGATGACTTGTTTGTGAAATAAACAGAACTTATATATCTATATACAACATTCTTTTTTATTCATCAATAAAAATCATCATTGAATCATCAATGAGCACCGTTTCATTTAAAAATCTTCTTTAATTTTCTACTGAAGAAGAAGGTTGCCTAAACATTAGATAGGCAACCCAATGGGTATCCTCCTGACCCTTTTTTAGTAGAACATTAAGGTGAAGGTAAGCAAGTTAACATAAATGTTTATTTTGGGGTGTGCTATCACTTTGAGTTTTTTGAACTTACTGACAAATATGTGTCCCTGTTTTAGTAAACTTGATTCGTTTTGATGATTTCAAAGAGTTTTTAGACATTTGCAACTGGCAAACAACACATATTTAATGTTGTTGGCATTGTGAACAGAAGATTGTGAACAGAATTGGTTATTTTAACATTCAAGGGTTTAGGAGAGGAGTTAATCAAACCATAAGCTGTTTTGCTACATTCATTAAATGTAAAATCTGAGATCAGCATGAAGATGTATTTTCAAACTTTTAAGTATACTGTAATGCTAATACAACTCATTGTGTGTTTATATTAAAAGAACATATTGACATAGTGTGCTCCCTTAAAACTAATCATTACTCTGTCTTTACTTGGTTTTAAAATGTCATAAAAATCATTATTTACCCTTTATCCTCAAACTAACAAGATGTCATGCAACTGAATGCCATTCAAAATCTGCCAAAAAGCATACCAAAATAAAGTACCAAAATAAAAATACAATCAACTAAAATTACCTCTTTTCAAATGTACAAGACCAAAATACTGATAAAAAAATGTCAATTCTTCCTCAATTTTGAGCAGAGGATACAGTTAAATGTTATTTTCATGTTTTAGTATTTAGGAGTAGAGTTATTCACAACTGTGGTTAATTATTTAGCTAAATTAAGCAGAATGTGATTGAAATTGGTAGGAAGTATTGTAACGCTACTACAACTAATTCTGCTTACATTTAGAACATGAAATTTACAGAACATAGAAACATATTCCCTTTAAATTATTAATCAAATGTTTTTAAGAGCTTTAAAGTTTACTTTTATAAAACATGCAGAAATCTTGGTTAACCTTGTAAACTCAAAAAAAAAAAGAAAAAAAGAAGAAAATAACAAGAATGTCATGAAAAATTGAATTGGATTAGACCATTAGCATCTTGCTCAAACAATTAAAAAAAGTTTTGATTGGAAAACGGTTTAGAGCTTGAATCATCTTTAGGCATTGTAATGAAATTATGCAGCACCTTAAAATAATCACCAGCTAGGTTACTGGTTAACAGTAATGCGTAATGTCATTGCACCTGCTGCATCCATAGTACAACAGCAAAGTCTAGTGATTATTATGCCAGAATGAGCGTAGTTCTAGGTTATATATCAAGCTAGAAAATAGCAACTTTTCAATTTCCATATGTTTTAGCACAAGTTGTAATAAAATTCAAAATTGTTTTAATGAGATTATAATAACTAATTCAATGATCTCTGCTAAGCTAAGCTAAACTAAGCTAAAATAGCCCCTTTTAGACCCAGAGATTGGCTGAATTAATTTGAAAATGGTAAAACTCACCAGTTACCCTCTATCGGAGATGTAAAATTAGCCTTTTTTGCTTTATTTGTTCCCTTCAAATTATTATTATTGACTTGGTCTTAAAAACGATTTTAAAATTTTAAATGTACTTTGATAAACCTGCAGAAACCCCAGTTCACATTTCAAACGCAACATAACACTCATAGCACTGTAAAATCTGTAAAAAAAAATAAAATATAAAAAATCCTGAAAACATGAAATACTGCCAAACTATTAAGTTTCTTTTATTTCAGACAAACAAACCCCTCTTTTACATTTTGTTTACTTTCCAACTTTAAGAATATTCAGGAAATTCACTTGAAAGTTCACTTGGCAAAATATAATCCTTTTAAATAAAACGTTTGAGTTCTCTTTATCAATTCTGTAGTCAAATTAATGAGACTTGAAAGGTTTATAGTGTAACTGTGCTCCTTATTAACTTTGCAAATATCAGAGAGTGTAATAACAGTACAATAAACTAAGTACTTCATTCTAATGTAATATATTATTTAACTAAACACTTAAGTAATACAATTCTCTTTTATTCTCTGAATTTCTTCTGTTTAAATTAGTTTTGCAGTTTAACCATTATTTAACTTTATACTATTTAACCATTATTACTATTTATCTTTATTTTAATTTGCAATTTAAAAAGAACGAGCCTATTTCCGCCCTAAAATGTGGAGTGTTCCTTTAATTTGCAGTGTAGTATATTGAAATATTTTATTTCCTACATTTTTTTTTCACTTGGTCTTGACAAATTGTCCTAAATATTCTTAAATGTACATTCATAAAGCCTCCAGAGACCCTTTTTCATCTTTTAAACCCAAAACCAACACATATACCGCTAATCTGTAATGAGTAGAAAACAGCCCTGAACACTTGGAATATCGCCAAACTATGTTCCTTTTATACAGATATATAAATACTCAAACACAGCTCTCTTTAACTATACGCAGGTTGTTTTCCTTCCAGCTTTCAGAATATAAGAACTCCTGAGGTACCAGATTTGGCAAAAGTGACAACTTTACATTTGTGACTCATTTAGAAAAGACGAGTCTTCGACATTACAAGAGCGAGATTGTTTTGGGCTCCGGGACAGTGCCGTGTGGTTGTCAAGTAAACACAGTGCCGGTGGAACCCATTAGAGATGCACCATTTAGAAGCTGATATTGGCTCTTCTCTGCGGTGTATGGCCAACACATGGGCATCTTTATGAGGCAGCTGCTGAAGTGAGGAGTAAAAGCCGCTGGATGCTCTTCTGCTCCTGTCTTCAATTTCTCATATGAGGTAGGCCCATATTGCAGGATTATTTTGACAGTAATGTCGTTGAGTAAGCTTTTTTTCCCCCTGCTGGACCTCCCGTTTGTTTTGATCTTAAAGCGAAGGTAGTTGTGTGTTCCAGAAGGAGAGGTCACTTTCTCTGGGCCCGCTGAACTCGCGCTGATACTCGTCTGCTGGAGGAATGTCAGTGGGTTCTGGAAGAGTTCCACTATTTCGGCAGGATTTTCAGAATTCAGCAAGTTCTCTTGGCAGAATATAATCCTTATTAATAAAACGTTTGACTTTATCAACTCTGTAGTCAAATTGTGGAGTCTTGAAAGGTTTATAGCGTAACTGTGCTCCTTATTAACTTTTCAAATAAATATCAGAGAGTTTTACAAAGCCTTAAGCGAGACAGAATACATTCTATTGTGTTCTATTCTGTTCGACTCTAATCTGTTCTTTTCTATTCTATTATATCCTGTTCTGTTGTGTTTTGATCTATTGTATTATATCCTCTTCTGTTCTGTTTTATTCTATTCCGCTCTGTTCTATTCTATTTTGTTCTATTATATTCCGTTCAGTGCTGTTCTATTCTAATCTAATCTGTTCTATTATTATCTGTTCTATTCTATTATATCCTGTTCTATTATGTTCTGTTCTATTATGTTCTGTTCTATTCTATTCTGCTCTGTTCTATTCTATTCTGTTCTATTCTAATCTATTCTATTCTATTTTATTCTAATCTGTTCTATTTTGCTCTATTCTAATATGTTCTGTTCTATTCTATTATATTCTGTTCTGTTGTGTTCTTTTCTATTCTATTATTTTATATCCTGTTCTGTTCTATTATATTCTGATCTATTCTATTCTGTTCAGTACTGATCTATTCTGTTCTATTCTAATCTCATCTGTTCTATTTTTTCTATTCTGTTCTGTTATATTCTATTCTGTACCGTTCTGTTCTAATCTATTCTGTTCTATTTTGTTTGTTCCGTTCTATTCTATTCTATTCTATTCTATTCTGTTGTGTTCTGTTCTATTATATTATATTATATTATATTATATTATATTATATTATATTATATTATATTATATTATATTATATTATATCCTGTTCTGTTCTCATTCATTCATTCATCTTCTTGTCAGCTTAGTCCCTTTATTAATTCGGGGTCGCCACAGCGGAATGAACCACCAAATTATCCAGCAAGTTTTTACGCACTGTGGGGGAAACCCGAACCCGGAGGAAACCCATGCAAAGGCAGGGAGAACATGCAAACTCCACACAGAAACGCCAACTTAGCCAAGGTTCAAACCAGCCACCCAGCGACCTTCTTGCTGTAAGGCGACAGCACTACCTACTGCACCACTGCCTCGCCCCCTGTTCTGTTCTGTTCTATTCTATTATATTCTGTTTTGTTCTATTGGGTTCTGTTCTATTCTACTCTGCTCTGTTCTATTATATTCTATTTTATTCTATTCTGTTCTTTACTGTTCTACTCTGTTCTATTCTATTCTTTCAATTTTATTCCATTCTATTCTATCCTGTTCTGTTTTGTTCCATTCTGTTGTGTTCTATTGTGTTCTGTTGTGTTCTATTTTGTTCTATTCTATTCCATTCTATTCTGTTTTGTTCTATTCTATTCTGTTGTATTATATTCTGTTCTAGTCTATTTTATTCTGTTCTAATCTATTCTATAATGTCATTTTCTATTTTATTTTGTTTTTTCTATTCTGTTCTGTACTGTTCTATTCTGTTCTATTCTATTCTACTCTATCCTGTTCTGTTAAATTCTGTTCTATTCTATTCTATTCTGTTGTGTTCTGATCTATTCTATTCTGTTTTATTCTATTATGTTATATCCTGTTCTATTATATTCTGTTCTGTTTCTGTTCTATTCTATTCTATTCTATTCTATTCTATTCTATTCTATTCTAGTGAGTTTCAAATTAAATTAAATGTAATCTTTAAATCATTTTTAAATCACGTTTTATTTGATAATAATATATGTAAAATTCAAAGTAAACTTAATGCTGTATTGAGGTAGAACAGTATGAAATATTACTTAAAATTAAAAACACCTCAATGTTTTTTTCAAAATTAAGTAAAAATATTTACATTTATACATTACATTTATTTATAATGCTTTGTTTTGCAATACTGATTAACTGAATTGCTTTTATGTGTTTATTTTATTTCATTAGTTTTTATAACATTTTAATTATTTTAGATAACTTTTTTAAAAGTTAAGTCAATTTAATTTAAAGTTTATTTTTATTCTTACACACACACACACACACACACACACACACACACACACACACACACACACACATATATATATATATATATATATTAGAATTAATAATTTAATAATTGTAATTGAAAAATTGTGTTTTTTTTTCAATTAATATTTTTCATTTATTTATGTATTTTCGATTACATTCATATTCGCACAGAGTAAATATATTTCAATTTTAAAAACTATGATGTATAGCTTTTTGGCACAGGCACAGATCCAGCCGATGGCGCGTTCGCGTTGAGCGCTGCATTGTAAATAAAGTTTTCCGGTTTTGAAGCGCGTCCTTTTCCGTTGCCATCATGGCGGAGTACGATCTGACCACCAAAATCGCCCACTTTCTGGACAGGCATCTCGTTTTCCCACTGCTGGAATTCCTTTCAGTTAAAGAGGTACGTGTGTAATTTACGTTGCTGTTTGAAACTGTGCTATAGCGCTTTTTGTTTGTTCAAAGAGACTCATTTATGACCACGTGCGCGCGGTACGGGAGCCGCAATGGTGATGCCGCACCGGTAACTTCAGTGTTTAAATGGTATAATCACGATTTAAGCAGTTAAAATAACAAACAAGTGCTTACAGACACAACAAACTGAATACGAGTCACATTCATCACGAATAGATTATAACAAACTCGTATTTCAGTTGTTGGTTAACGTTAGTTATTTGTGAGTTGTGGGCTAAAAAGCTAGCAAGCTGCCTACCTAGCACTGCAAGCTTCGAGAGAGACTGTTTAAGGGCACCTAACCGACTGTAATGCCACTTTGGCTTGGCTTGTCACTTTTCAGCATGCTCTGCGGTTGTTTACTACTCTCGCATGCTGTCTGTTGTACGTAATTGAACGTCGTAAGTTTGATTTTGTGGTATTTTGTTCATCGAGTGTTGACAGCTAACTCCAGCTAGCACTGATGATGTTTTGTTGAAAATGAAAGCACTCTAACATTCGAAGCTATTGTTTCAGAAAAATGTACGTTTGTGAAGATACAGTGTTACTTTAAAGCTATCACAGTTCCTTAAATGTTATATTGACCAAAATAACATATAAGTTGCAGCCTAAAACATTATTGCATTTAATGAAACGAAATAAAGTGAACTTTTATACACACAAACGGATAAAAGACAAAAAAGACTTTTCACTACAATAATATGTGTTCTGTTTAACCGAAAAGATCGATCATTTACAAAAGACATTCACCAAAGAGCTATTTGCGTAAAATGCATATGTAAACCAAGATTTTTTATGATCTCTATCATTTAACTTTTACTGTGTTGTTGTTATAGAGAAAACATTTTCCAAATCTTGGATCTTATTCTTGAAAGGAAAAATGACCAATAAAAAGCACCAAAAGCGGCACATATTAATACTAATTAGGCTGTTGTTGTTATCCATAAATTTTCAAAGTATTTTTTTACAGGAGAAGCTAAAAAAATGTGACTGCCCGGCATTGTTGTTATTACTATTATTATGTTTGTTTATTTATTTTTATTATTCAAAAGGGCAAATTCTGTGACTGAGGAAAGTTTAATGTGTTGGCCAGTTTGTTATTTGCCTAATAAATTACAATGGGCAATTACAATTTCCCCCAGTGATATATCATAAAGTAGCCTCTTTATACTTCTTTATTTTAAATCTTTAGAATTTTTTTTTGGTACATAAAAAAGTGAGACCATCCGACATGCTCATTCAGCAAAAAATATGCTTAAAATCTCACTAAATGCAGTATTTAAACCTCATAATTAAATAGAAAATGAGGTAAATAACTGCAAAAATGTCCACTTTTTGAGAAAAAAAGAACCAGCACGGGCCTGCATGTACAGTTGAAGTCAGAATTATTAGCCCCCCCCCCCCCCTGTTTATTTTTCCCCAATTTTTGTTTAACGGAGAGCAGATTTTTTTTTTCAACATTTCTAAACATAATAGTTTTAATAACTCATTTATTTTAACTTTGCCATGATGACAGTAAATAATATTTTACCAGATATTTTTCAAGAGACTTCTATACAGCTTAAAGTGACATTTAAAGGCTTAACTAGGTTAATTAGGTTACCTAGGCATGTTAGGATAGTTAGGCAGGTTATTGTTTAATGGTGGTTTGTTCTGTAGAAAAAATAGTTCTGTAATAATTGTTCTGTAGTTAGAAAAAGATATAGCTTAAAGGGGCTAGTAATTTTGACCTTAAAATGTTTTTTAAAAATAAAAACTGCTTTTATTCTAGCTGAAATCAAACAAAGGGGGGCTAATAGTTCTGACCGTAATTGTATATGTATTTTTAAAAGTACAGGTCAGATTAAAAAGATAGTCCACCAAAAAATACAAATTTACTCACAACCACATGGTTCCAAACCTCTGAGTTATTTTTTTTCTGTTGAACACAAACTATATAATATATAAAATAATAATAATTATATTTTAGGAAAAAATACCATAGATGTCAATAGTTACTAGTTTCCAACATTTATTCAGAAGAAGCTAAAACAGGTTTGTGACAAGTAAAATTATGTTAATGATGACAGAATTTTCATTTTTAGGTCCCGCAATGCGTTTAATTTTCTCTCACACTGACACACACACACACACACACACACACACACACACACATATGAGTAGACAAACAGGTGTTGATCAATTTTTCCTGCCAGTCAAAACCTACAAGTAGAAAAAGTCAAATATTTTTGATAAACTTATTAAAGTATTCTCATATTCTTCGTGAATGTGCTTATCTTGTTTCTATTATCATTTTCTAGATCTACAATGAGCACGAGCTCCTCCATGGAAAGCTGGATCTCCTCAGTGACACCAACATGGTGGACTTTGCCATGGATGTATACAGGAATTTATTTCCTGACAAAGAAATACCCAACTGTAAGTGTTTTTACTTTTAATTGAAGCTTAATGTGATATGACTATGAGATTGTTAGTATTATTACTTATTTATATGTCTTCTTTGCAGCTCTTCGAGAGAAGAGGACTACAGTAGTGGCTCAACTCAAACAACTCCAATCTGAAACGGAGCCAATTGTGAAGGTGTTTGAGGACCCAGAGACCACGAGGCAAATGCAGTCCACGAGGTAAATATTGAAATGACACGTACCCAAACAGCTGATTCACATGAGTAAATTGCTATAGCCTAAAAGCAAAAATATTTTTATCAAAATTAGAGGAAATTGTTGTATTGTTTTTGTCATATTATTATTTCTTCTTCTTGTTATTGACATAAATCATTCATACATTTTCTTTTCGGCTTAGTCCCTTTATTAATCCAGGGTCGCCACAGCGGAATGAACCGCCAACTTATTTAGCACGTTTTTACGCAGAGGATACCCTACCAGCCGCAACCCATCTCTGGGAAATATCCACACACACTCATTCACACTCGTACACTCCGGACAATTTAGCTTACCCAATTCACCTGTACAACATGTTTTTAGACTGTGGGGGAAACCTGAGCACCCGGAGGATACCCAGGCGAATGCAGGGAGAACATGCAAACTCCACACAGAAACGCCAACTGACCCAGCCAAGGCTCGAACCAGCGACCTTCTTGCTGTAAGGCGACAGTACTACCGAATGCGCCACTGCGTCCCCTGACATAAATCATTAATAAAATAATTTTTTATTTAATGCTAATTATATAATTATATTTAATAATTATCTTACTTAATGTTATAGCATAATCTGTCTAATGAACAATGTATTATTGCCTTGTATGCATTTTTTTATTTATATAATTTATATTAATTTAATTGATGTAATTGCCACAAATTGAATACATTATGATTGATGATTATTATTATTGTTGTTTTATAATTGACATTATTCAGTAATAAATGATTTTAATAATAAACAATTTAATAATAAATAAATGTATTGGTAAATGAGAATTCTGTAGTTTTATTTAATAATTATTCCTTTTTATTTTATAAGATAATTAATTTTTTGAATAATATATTGCTTTGTAAGCATTTTATTTAATTGTATTGATTTAAATTGTTATTGTCACAATTATGAATTCTGATTAAAAAATTATAATAAAAATTATTATTATAGTCAATATTAGTATTGACATTATTCAGTAATAAATGAATTTATTATTAAATGATAATTCTGTTATGATATTTAACAATTCTATTTTATATTATAACAATCTGTTTTGAAATGTATTACTGCTTTGTAGGCATTTTATTTATATGATTAAATTATATTAATTAGAATTATGCAATTGCCACAATTATATTGAATTTTGATTTATTATAATAATAATAATAATAAAATAACAGTATCACAGTGGGTAGCACGATTTCCAAACAGCAAGAAGGTCACTGGTTCGAGCCCCTGCTGGGTCAGTTGGCACTTCTATGTGGAGTTTGCATGTTCTACCCGTGTTCGCGTGGGTTATTTCTTGGTGCTCTGGTTTCCCCTACAGTCCAAAGACAAATGGTATAGGTGAATTGGGTAAGCTGAATTACCCGTGGTGTATGTGTGTATGGATCTTTGCCAGTTATGGGTTGCAGCTGTGTCCGCTGTGGCGACCCCTGATTAATTGAGGGACTAAGCCAAAAATAAAATGAATGAATGAATAAATAAATAATTATGCAATAATATTTAATTATTCTATTTTAAATTCTAACATTTTATATATATATATATATATATATATATATATATATATATATATATATATATATATATATGTATATATAAATAAATAAATAAATAAAAATAAAATCTAAATAGTTTGGTTGCAAAACGCGATAAGTGCATTTTTTGACATTTGGATATTATTATTGGAAATCACTGTTCTGATGTACCCTAATCTATGTGTAAATTGCTGCCATTAATAACATTTAAGAATGTACATTTTAGGCCTACTACAAAATGTATTTTTTCAAAAATTCGCCTGACCAGTTTCTTTACAAAATGCGATATAACTGTTGTAGAACGTTCAGGATGCTGCGCGAGCTCAGCATCCCCTGGGAAGAGAGTCGCCACCGGTGAAGTGCTCTGAGTTTGCTCATTGATTTAGCGATAGAAGATGAAGCCTTCAACTTGTACATGTATAAAAACGCTACAAAAGTGGACCAGAAAAAAATGCGTCTGTCAACAATACGCAAATGCAGCAGGGAACAAGTCTCTGCTTATGTCAATTAGGAGAAGGATCGGTAGCGCTTTTTTTCCTGCGCTCCTTCTTATCACAAGATATCAGTC